>NC_057798.1:235034107-235045462 GCF_018294505.1 Triticum aestivum
AACAGGGAGGAGAGAGAGGGGGGGAGCCTGAGCCCGAATCCCTGCGATCCCCCTCCCGGTCGGAGGATCCGGCGATCAGCCATGAACGAGAAGGCCTCCGTCTCCAAGGAGCTCAACGCCAGGCACAAGAAGGTCCGTCTCGTCGCCACTGTTTCCCCCTCCCCCTCTCGACACCACCATCATTAGATCGGAGCCACACGCCGCTGCTTCGAATGGACCGGGAATCAAAAGAGAGCCGACGGGACGCGCAGCTCCTCTTTTCAGGCGGGTTTCGGGATCCGCGCCGGCGTGGATCTGCAATCGATTTTGCGATTCCTGACAAGGAGCAGATCCGAGCTTCGCTTCGCCGCGCTCCGATGACTGGGATATCGAGGAACGGGACGCGGTTGCTGGTTTTGCGTTAGGTAGCTCCGTCAGACGGCCTCGTCCAAGTCAGTTGACAGATGGGAATCGCCATTCGGCAGTTTGATTGTAGATTTCATCGCCCCGTTACGGATTTCTGTCTCCTGGGTGGGATTACAGAGAAGGCGCAATGCTTGCTCATACGCTGCTTCATAGTATCTGCTGCTCATATACCTTGGGGCACAAAACATTGAGTAATACCCTCCCGTTCGATAGAGTAGGAGCATTCTATTATGTATGTCTACGGTGCAGTAGTACTCTAATATGTTAGTATGTCTACGGTGCCGAATAAGGGCAAGCATGACGTAGATTCCAATCAAATACCACTTCAATTTTGTGCCTCCTATATTTGCGGAGCGTATATCGTGGAACAGAAGGGTTATAACATTGTGTAAGCAATCTCACCGTCTATCAATCTCACCGGCTATCTTTGATGTCACGTGAGCCAAAAGGAAGCGACAGCATATGTGCTTGTTATGTTGCAATCACACTCTTCTGTTATGCATGTTACTCACGTTTGTCGCATAGCGTTTATGACCCATTGCCATTCTTCGTCTACATTTATTTCCAGATATTGGAAGGCCTTCTGCGGTTGCCGGAGAACAGAGAATGTGCAGACTGCAAGTCAAAGTGAGTGGTCCTATGCAATTGGTTGTTTTTAACGTATCTATTGATGGGTCGGACAAAATTTATGTTACCGATAGATTTGACATGACCTATTTTGGTAGGCAGCTGTTTGATTCATGAATTGGACATTTCAGTGGTCAGTTCCATTTGCTGATCTGTGTTATGTTATACAGTTAATGCTATAGTAGTTATTTTATGCCTTACCTTGTGTTTCAAGATTTAATATTTTAACTTTGGCCTTTATTATGCACGCGGGAATAGATTTATCACGTGGATGTATCATTAGTGCTTGTATCTAGACATGTGACAACTGCAATCTGTGGAGAAAGATGTTGAAATGACATCAGTTATAGTTACCTTTTAGGCTAGTCTTTTCCCTCTATCTCCATTCACACGTGCAGATGCTTTGAGTTCCATTTCTATGCATTCGTTGTGGATCAACACTTACGCTCACAATTCTTGTTCTACTCAACAATTGCTAACACTTTGCCCATGCTGCAGGGGTCCTCGATGGGCAAGTGTCAATCTTGGGATCTTCGTATGCATGCAGTGTTCTGGAATTCATAGAAGCCTTGGGGTACACATATCAAAGGTCAGTGACTAATCATTTGCATCGTTTTTCCGACTCCACCCTCGCTGGAAAAGCTTTGTCCTTCATTGAGTTGTTCCGACAAAACTTAGTAGAAGCCACAATGGTGATGTCTGGCTTGAGGTGAAGAACTTTCAGGACAATCTGAGCATGCTAAGGGTTCTTTATCAAACGTTTTAAACTCATTGCCTGCTAATAGGTAAATGGAGTTGATGTAAATGTATCATAATACAACCCAATAAAGTGGTCATCATGTGCTACAACTCAGTTTCAGTGGATTAGCTTAGCCCCATCATACCACATTTTGTAGGCCATTCTCTTTTTTCTTTGATTTTGAGCATTAATATGCTTATGTTTCTTTAGGTTATTATTTCCTTTACTTTGGTCTTGTGGCATTTCAGTACAATTTTGTTGAGCAGAAACCAAGTGTACTTACCAGGAGAGAATTCAATTCTTTACATCATATGTTTTCTTCCTTTCATCTTGTCTACTGTATTATGTACATTTAAGAGATTAGGCAGCATTAATTTTTTTTCATTCTTACAAAACATTTCTTCCTGATGCAGGTAAGGTCTGCTACTCTGGATACATGGTTGCCAGAGCAAGTTGCATTTATTCAATGTATGGATTACTCTCTCCTGGAGTTTCTAAATGCAAATTTTCGTTAACAAAACTATGATTTCACTTGACACGATAATTGTATTCATGTTCTTGCAGCAATGGGAAATGAAAAGGCAAATGGCTATTGGGAAGCAGAGCTGCCCCCTAATTATGACAGGGTTGGGATAGAGAACTTCATCCGTGCAAAGTATGATTATTCCTGCTCTTTCTATCTAGTGTAACGTGTTCTCTGTACTTTTCAAATAATGTAAGTAACACCATGTCTGAAATATAGATACGAGGACAAGAGGTGGATACCGAGGAATGGAACATCAAAACTGCCCTCTAGTGCTCGAGATGAGAAGAGCTCTGGATCTCAGGCCAGTCATGCTAACAGGGGTGGGCACGCTCAAAAACCTTCATTTGAGCAACACCGTGTTTCACCAGCTGCTACGAAAAGAACTGTTCCAGTGGCTTCTAGGATGCACACGCAGGTAACTCTTTTGTACTACCACAAGCTTTTAGTATGCAACTATTAATTCGTTGGCACCTGGCCTTGATGGCCCTTGTATTTTTTTTTCTAATGATGAAATGTTAACAATTCATGTTGCAAAATTCTTGTTACTATGCATGTTTAAAAAAATCTGGGTTATTATCTGTTGCAAGTTTCTTAACTAATATCAACCGTCTAAATATGTAATCTTAAATGAAGAAAGACCTGTAAGCTCTTATATAGGGTTTGTTATATGCATTTGATCACATCTACTTTAAGTAATCTCGGGGTCTCTGCTTAGTTTTTTTTTTATTCACTGTATCCTATTGAACAAAATTTTCTTCTGCTGATAACCTTGATTTTTGATCTGGAATATAGGCATCACCTCAGCCAAAAGCAGAACTACCAGTTCCCAAGGTTGCTTCGCCTCCTCAGCCAGCAAAATCTCCTGCTAAAGTTGATGTGACACCCCCAAAAGTTCATCAGCCATCGGTTGCACCCCCTCCTAAAGTTGACTATGCCATTGACCTCTTTAACATGTTATCGATGGACGGAACAACTGAGAAAGAACCAGTGTCATCTTCCAACGACGATAATGCTTGGGATGGCTTCCAGTGTAAGCTCTTACGAGTAATATTTTGAATGAGAAACTATTCTCTTGTCACGAGCACTGCATCATGTTTATTTTGTACACTTAGTGGAGATACCATGTTTTTGGATTGCCATGTCAATTTGTTTTGCATTCCTCATGGATATTAAAATTATTCAGCTGCAGAACCAGCACCTAACTCCGAGAAAAAGGATACTGCTAAGCCAGTAGAAAGTAAGGCCCAGTCTACAACGGGAATCGAAGACTTATTTAAAGACTCGCCAGCTGTGGCAGCGTCTTCAGCTCCAGTTGCTTCCAAATCAAACCCACAGACAGATATCATGAGTCTGTTTGAGAAGGTCAGCACAAGCACTCCTCGCACTACTTATATGTTTATTTGAAATGGCTCTGACCACAAGAGCACATGTAGGCTCTACCTAAAGAAATACTTGTTTTTTTGCAGTCGAATATGGTATCACCATTTGCTATCCATCAGCAGCAGCTTGCTTTTATGACCCAGCAACAAGCTTTACTGATGGCTGCTCTTAAATCTGGAAATGCACCCCAAATGGTTCCGGGGAATGCACCCCAAATGGTTCCCGGGAATGCCAGTGTGCTAAATGCTAATGGTTCTAATGCCCCTAATGGAAGCTTGCCTTCCCATAGCTGGCCTAATCTAGGTTATCAGAACCCTGCATCTATTCCAGCAGCAGCACCACAAAATGGTGTCGCCAAGGTGACGACTTGTGGATAATATTTAGATACGTGCATTCGAATGTTAGTTATATTGATTGTTTCATCTCTCTCTCTGGTCTACTGTTCGGCAGGCTGGGAACAACAATCAGGACTTCTTTTCTGGGAACTTCGGTTTTGGTTCGCCCGGGTAAGTTTTGTTATCTTTATAGGTTTGTTGCTACTTCAGCAATACTCCCTCCGTCCTGAAGTAAGTGTCTCAACTTTGTACCAGCTTTAGTATAAAATTGTACTAAAGTTAAGACACTTATTTTTAGACGAAGGGAGTACTAGATATGAAAACAGATTTTACATTTTGTTTTCTGATGCCATCTGTGGGTGTGCAGCATGCCAGCAAATGGGTCCACAACCGCAGGTGCTAACAAGAGCGCATCCACCCCTACCTCTTCTACCCTGCCCTCTCAATCAGGCAAAGAGTACGATTTTTCCTCATTAACGCAAGGAATGTTCTCGAAGCGATGAATGGCTTGAAATACTTGGAGATGGATGAGGCCTCCATTGGGCGCAGATTTAGGGAGAACGTTGGGGGGCGCTTGTACACTGTTTTACCGAGGCAGCTTTGCCAGTTGTGGATACATAGTTACATCACCTTGTGGGTCAACAAGTGCGGATATGGCAGAAAACTGCTCATGTTGTTTCCTACAGCTGAATAGTCTCATTGTTACAGTGATGCCAAAGAACTTAAAACAGAGGATTCCCTTGTGGGCCTGTTGAACTTTTCTCTTGTTCAGGGTGTAGTTGCAATACCACATATCGATTACTTTGTATTGTACGCCAATAATTTTATTCTGTTGTGTTCCATATATGTGATTGTATTGCTGTGACTTGCCCGTTGTTTGCACCGAACGCTTGTTTATTGGTATCCTTTGATGGGTTTGTCTAGTTATTGCACATCTAAGTGACTCGGTCAAACATAAAAGACAAAAGGAAAAGAAAAAAAGATTACACCTGCACAATCTTTTGCATAAGATCAATGACATAAGAAGTACTTCCTCCGTCCCATAATATAAGATTGTTTCTCAAGCTATGTTAGTTTGAAAAGATCTTATATTGTGGGATGCAAGGAGTAGCATATGTGATAACATAGTTTGAAAAATAATCTTATATTGTGGGAAGTAGCATACTCCCTCCATCCTTAAAAGAGTGTACTTTTAATTTTGTTGAGAAGTCAAACTTTTTTTAATATTTAATTGTATTTATACAATAATACACCAACATTTATGCCATCAAATTAGTAGAGTTTGATGGGGTGTTGCCATGGTCTGATTCGATTAACGTTAATGGTATCACCTTTGGCGAGCCATTAGAGATCTGCAAAGCTGCATACCAGCAATGGAGCCGTGTCGAGTTTGGGTGAGGAGGTGATCATCATTTTTCCTTTGGTGACTACTATGGTGGCGCCAGAGGAGGTGTCAAGTTCAGACTTCAGAGTATTTTCGATCGCGTACGTGACTCGTACTATGATCCTTATGATATAAACAAGACACATATTATCATACAAAAGAAAAATTAATAGCGTTATATTCATGATAAAATATATTTTCATCATATACCTATTTGGTTTCACAAACATTGATATATTTTTGTATAAACTCGGTTAAACTTTGAGATAGTTTATTTGCATGTAAACTTTGAAATAGTTTAACCCTCCAACAAAGTACACTTTTCCAAAGACGGAAGGAATATGTGAATACCACCGTGAAAATATATCAGCATTTACTACGTGCTGATGTACCTTAAGAGAAGTAGCATATGTGAATACCCCCGTGAAAATACATCAGCATTTACTACGTATTGAAATGTACTGTATTACATTTCAGCAATATTCATGACATGCTTCATTTCCGCCAAAAATAATCAACTGTTGGTACACAAACAAATAGACCACTATACTTGTGATGGACCGATGGCATGAACTTTGATATCCACGATACATGATACAACTACAAAATTGCTGAAACATGTTGGGACGTAACGATCCGCCCGATACATGATACAACTACAAAATTGCTGAAACATGTTGGACGTAACGATCCGCCAGACAGAGACATGCTGTACTGCAAACATCAACGCAGCAATTGGGCACCAGAAGCGCTGCCCTGGCCAACCTCCCGGGTCCCAACAGCAACACGCCGGCAAACCTGAAGCAATATTTCAAAAATCACACCGCCGTTGTTGATCCGTTCCAAGTACCAGTACTATTTCATTCCAAAATGGAGTTGCAAACTTGCAATCAGGGAAGTGGAGGGCATACCAGTCAAGGCGGCGACAGAGCATTGATTCGCCAGGAGGTTTCACCAGCGACAGGCTGATGTGCTCTCAGCATTTTCGTGTAATGCTCAAGGGTATGCGCATTCTCGTCCATCTTGTCGGTAGACATTGTATCCTCCGCCAGCTTCACTGCGGCCATCTGCGATACCTCAAAATTATCTCCAGCCAGCTGCACCTGACGGGCGATATCTTCTTTTCCCAGCTGTGTTAGAACCACAAGCAGGCTTCTAAGCTCTTTTTGCGCACCAGTGGCCAGAGACATCCCCTTGAGATGCTCCACAAGTGCCATCTCCTCCCCAGGACTGCAGAAACAGTGCTTCTAGTGAGTCGACAAGATAAACAGACAAACAAGCGGAAACAGTACAAAACGGAGCTTCGAGTGCAATAATCTGATAACCGGAAAAAAAACCAAGTCACCTACCTTCCAGCTCGTATCTTGCCAGCTTTCTTTTGACGCCTTGACCCTCGTGACTTGCTGGCGCTGCTAGATATGACAGAAGCGCTCGATTCCTTTGTTGACCTGTCCACACAACATTTGGAAATCACATTAAATAAGGAAGATGAAATTGGAACATTAAGCACAAGGACTTGGGAACTTAAAACAGCAGAATAACAAACCTCGTCGTGTATGCACTCATTTCGCTGAAGCTAGAGCTGACTTCTGAAATGTTGTCGTCTTCGACATCCATAAATCGGTCCTCTGACTGTAGTTTAGCCGCGAGAGATAATCTCCTCTGCCGCACAGCCACGTAGCGTGCTAGATATTTACCCACCTTCAGCAATCCTTCCTGATACTCAGATATCAGCAATGCAGCGCACTCCAGAGCTGCATCTTTAACAGTATCAACAAGATCCTGCCTGCTGTGCATATAAGCCACTCTAAGAGCCTCTTCCCATTCTCTTGCCATGATGTAGCAGCCTACACCTCTATCAACATCTGAACAATACTCCAGTGCGATCTTGGCGGCATCTCCTGGCTTCCCGAGTGCTTGGAACTCATCACATAGCTCCTGTGCTAGTTGAAGAATTTCTTCCTTTGTGAACTTCAGAAGGCCTGTAACAGTGAACACACCTCTCCAGTCCCCACAGGCATGATAAGCTTTCAAAGATTTCTGATATGATGAGCAGCATTGATAAGTTACTGCAGCTTCTCCAAAGCATTTCTCTTCAAAAAGATGGTCACCCCATGCCTCAAGAATTTGATGTCTTTTATCTGGGTCACTAAATAACTGGAGGCCCAGTGGAAACAGCTGAGGGTTAGAATTAAGGAGTTCCATGCAGTCCGCATGATACTCATTACCAGCAGACACAATGTTTCTGAGAGCACTCTCATATCTTGCAAGTTTCAAATCTATTGTGTACCTCATAATAGCAGGAGGTAGGCATTCAAGACCCTTAAGAAAAGGAAGGAACTCCTTTGGATCTTTTTGGGAATTTAAAGCAACTATAGCAGCAAGATTCAGATCATACAGTCCCAAAGCAGCATTAAAAACAGCTTCTGGTTCTGTTAACCAAAGCAAGTGCTTCAAAGACTCTTCAGCAGATGGGTAAAGCTTCCGTCGGCCATCATCAACCCCATGAAGTTCCAGTTCTCGAATGACTTTAATTCTATTCAATGCTTCTTCCAACAATGGAGGTTCGCTACGCGCCAAAGTGGTCAGTATGCACAGTTCTCTTGATGAGCTTTCTTCTATTTGTTCCTCAAGGGCTTTTCTGATTGCCATCAGTACAGATGTTACTTTGTTCTCTGACAAGACGCCATGCAGATTTTCACTATCCATTGAGCTCGAGCACTGCTCAGGGAATGATATGTACGCCTCATACAATTTGCAGCTGACATTCTCATTCTTAATTGAGCAAACAAATTCAGTGATGTGGCTAAGGTTATTGACTTCTTTAACAAAATCTGCTGCTGACTTGATAAAAGCTTTCCATCCACAATAATCAACCAACATATTGAAATCTATTCGATGGCGTCTTACCATGTCCATTGCATCTTTGAAACGCCTCTGGACCAGTGCCTGAACAATTGCAACAAGGACCAGCTTTCTAGGGTACATACACTCTAAGTTACCACGGGTTGTTTGAATTATGACAGCCGCTTCATCACCATGGAGAACACCAATCAATTTTGCTCCTTTTTCCCAAACAGTGATATGCTCTTTGCTTGGCTTTGCTCGAGGATGGTTGTTAACATGGCTATCAATTGTCACTTGGCCGTTTTTTAGGAAAATCTCATTGATGTCCACAATGAACAAAAGATCCTGCTTAGTAGTCACAAGCAAGTGGGTCACAACCTGCTCAGTAGCTCCATAAGAACTGGAATAGAATGTGAAGCTGCTGCAGTTGTTGCTCAATAACCTTTTGCCCAGGTGCAGCTTACTGCTGTCATCAAGTCCAAGCAGAAGGGTTCGAACCACACCATTTTCATGGCATGGAACGGCAGTCATTGAAGGACATGATGTTGGAAAATCATAATCAGGACAAAGTTCACCGCTTTGTATAGGTGCAGTCATTCTCAACTCTGAACAGTATTCAACAATCTTTCCTCCACTTAACTGGATAAAGGCTGAACCTCCTTTTGCTGGGTTTCGGGAGACTCCAATAACAGGACCCTCCAGAGGCATTCTCTTTGATACTCTAGCTTGCCAACCAGATGAACTCACTGAACCTGGCAAACAGTCTTCAGAACATACAAGTTTAATCTCATTGACAGAGAACAGCGAATCATGTTTTTCTTCTAAGTTACCAGCTTCACTGGACTTCATAGGTGTTGAAGAACAGTAATCACTGCAGCGACAGATACCAATTAAGGTACGTGTATCTATCCATGTGAGGTGCATAGAGTTATTCAAACTGAAGTCACAATGGCAAGGGTCAACAGTTATCCCATTGCCTTCAAACTCTTCCCATTTATCTGCTGCCGGAAGTTCCACAACACATAAGCTGCCATTTGAAAGATAAGCAGTCAAATGGTTCTTTGAGTTCTTGGATACAAAACAAACCTCATTCACGGTACAAGGAAATGCAAGATAGAACAGAGACATAGGGGGTGGCATGAGGCCCAAATGGAGCGGAGTTATAAGGATACGAGGGCCATCAATAACTAATGCAACTGAAGTTTCACTGACAGCAGTAGTCCATGCAAAACTGTGCGCAATGACCTCACCTCCCAGTGTCCAACAAATGAGATGCAGCGGTTTTGTCGGGTCCCAAGAGAACTTCACCCCCTCTTTCTTTGTGTAGCGCAGTTCTTGTTTCAAATACCAGTGATTGTTGCTGCAGGACCATATTTTAATAACATCATACTGGCCACAAGAAACTAGGGCAGCTAGGAGTTCAGAGTTGCAGTTCCATTTTAATGCTTGGATGACAACCTCTGTTGGTTCTTCAATAGAAAAGTGGCTTCTTTCTAAGCCATTCTTCTCATAGAAGACAATGAGAGGGCACTTTCCCTCTGTTCTCCTGTCATGGGCAGTGACAACCTTTGCTCCGCTCGGCATCCAGTCTAGTGATTGTCCCATGAAATTCTTCGTGTCTGAAGAAGAATGAACCTTTCCAGATTCACGTTCCCAAATAGTAAGCCTTTTGGGGTTACCATCAAAGCCCCCAAGGGTAGCAAAATGTTTTCCATCGCCCCTCCAAGAGACACAACTTTGGATCTGACCATCAGAACTATTGATCTCGCATGCAGAAGCACTCTGGGAACAATCATGTTAGAATGGAGAAGACATAAAATCACTTTTTTATATATATTATAACATTCATCGTAGCAACATGCAATGACTAAAATTTAAGCAGTAGATAATATATACTACACTCCTACTCCATGCAGATCAACATGAGATGTGTTCTAACAGTAATGAATTAAATGCAGTGTGTTTTAAGACTTGAAAGGGCACTGGGATCTGGCACTAGAAAATCCTCTTGCAATATGTTTCCCCAACTAACACCATTCTACCATGAGACCTACTAAAACAAACACACTAAAAAACCACACCACATTGCTCTACTGGGTCCAATCCCTGCATCCATTATAATAACACTGAATATACCATATCTTTAGTTAGATCAGAGATACAAAACTTACTTGAGGGTCAATAGAAGTCTCAAACAGCACTTCCCAATCATGTGTCATGACGAGCAGTTGCCCCAATCCGGTTGTTACAGAGAGAAGGGCACCATCAGGACTAGATGCAATGGTCTTGACACCACCCTCCAATCTTCCTACAACTTCGGTTGTTCTTTCCTCCACATTATACAATAAGAGACACCCGTCCGCTGAACCAAGGAGTAGAGACTCCTTCTCCATTAGATAATCCATGGCAACTATGAAATCTCCAGGCTCAAGAAGAACCTCCTCCACATCTGAATCTAGAGTGGTTTTACTCCATTGCAGAGGTTGCTGTGGAAAAGAAAGTATGGCAATCAATAAGACAGGAATACATGCTCTCAACATACAAACACATTTCTATTGAAAGATCTTTTCATACATACTGACGAGTTTTTTAAAATGAAATATACTAATGAACTAGTGTAGCATTACCATGGTCAATTGAATATGAACTCTATTTGAAGTGTAAACAAAAGCAACAACAAAGCCTTTAGTCCCAAACAAGTTGGGGTAGGCTAGAGGTGATTTGAAGTGTAAACACTTCCCAAAATTTAAGCAGGAACCGGCAGTCGCAATAGAATGAAATGGAATTCATGAGTTGAGGATCCGTACCTGGGTGGAGGCGAGGAGATTAACGGAATAGAGGAAGTTGGCGGAGGAGACGAAGAAGGCACGGTGGCGCTCGGCGTCGATGGCGGATACGACAAGGGTCTCGCCGTCGAGATGGAGCTGGAGCTCCTGCACGATCCTGGTCACAAGCTTCAGATTCTTCATATCGCCGCCTTTCCCCTTAAGTCGCCCGCGGCGGCGCCGAACGAGGACGGTGAGGACAAGGGGCCTCCGGTCGCGGCAAAGGGCGTCGGCAAACGAGGGCGGCGATCTTGGTCGGGAGGGGGATATGGTGCGGGGACACGAGG
>NC_057798.1:235046190-235148471 GCF_018294505.1 Triticum aestivum
TCTAGGGTTTGGGGTTTTTAGCAAAAGAGTTTAGGGTGCGATAAGAGGAACTGGCCCGCTTTCATCAACACTGTCCGTGCACAATCCAAGGGCCACGGTTTAACATTGGGCAAACTACCTAAAAAAAATGCAATCTGAGAAAGGGAAAAAAGTATATTTTTCATCCTCGGCTGGAAGGGAGGCAGGAGAGGTGGGTGCAGCTCCTCCCATGGGCCTTCTTCAATAAGCTCGTTGTGTTCATAGTTTTGGTGGAGGCACGATTACTTGTCCTCTTACTTTGAAGCCATTCTGGAGTTGGTTTGAAGGGGAGGAGAAGTGATGAACTGGACTTAGTGGTTTGGGTAGGTGCTCGTCCTTAGTGGCGTCTAAGGTGAGACTACGGCGTTTACAATGGCGGTGAAAAACTAGCCATCATTCTCGCCGTTGATTTTGCTGGTTGAAGGGTTTCCGCTTGTCTTCCCTCTGACCTGGTGCCAAGATGGGATACCGTTCAGCGCAGGATCAGGGTCTTTGGCTTCTTCTTTAGGCGTGGTATGCAACAGGAGAAGTAGTTACAGTGGTAGCGTCTAGTTTAGATCTAATTGTGTTTCTTGTTTTATGTTGGGGTCCTCCTTGCAAAAAAGTTAGGATCAATCTATAATTTAATTTTCTTGATGGGTCCTATCGTAGACTGTTGTGTGTCAGCAATTTAAGATTAATGCAATTTCTGGGCTTTCGGGACACATCTCTTGCTTAAAGCAGTTAGTCCACTTTGATCCAGTTGCATGCCTTTCTCTTACCTTTCATGTTGTTTTTCTAGTTCATTGGACATTACCCAACCATGAGAAATGAAGAATCATAAAGATACAAGGCACATCTTTTACAGCTAACTAATGCTAGATTTTGTTTTTATATGCAAGTGATGCTAGATTAATAAGAAATGATTGAGATGAAGTGCTCGATACCTTGTGAGAACATGTCCTACGCATTCAAGTTGATCACCTGTACACCTCATGACATAATTCCTCATTCTTGCTTCGGGTGGGGTTGCACATCCCCCCACCCCCCCGAGGGAGGGGAGGGACTCTCTCTCTCTCTCTCTCTCTCTCTCTCTCTCTCTCTCTCTCTCTCTTCTCGCCATGGCTAGGTGCAATTGGTTTCACCGACTAGCATTGATCGGTCTCGGTTAAAGTGAGCTGTGATTTTTAGCCATGTGCTGTCTACGATAAAATGAGATGGAAAAATCACATGAGTAAGCTTTTTTTTGCGTGAGTAAGCTATTATAAGATTTTATGCCATGCTAATACAATAGCCTCACCAATTTATTTAAAGGATCCATAAATAAACGATACGGCGCAAAAGACTATCTTCTCACGCAGCTATTGGCCAATAGTTTTCGGAGCAACAATAGCAACCCCTCTCCGGGCACTGGCGGTCAATGCTAGTCAATGGCAGATCTAGTGGGGGTGCTATAACAACACCTTCAAAGTTGTAAAATAAATTTATTATATACTTACACTAATTATTTAACAAGTTGATGCTATGTTCTGACTTTTTGTTGAGATTATGATGATTTTTAGACTAAATTATATAGTATGTAGTGTAAATATTGAACGTGGCATCCTTGGAGCTGAGATTATAGGTCTGTGTGCTAGTAGAACACTATCCATGCTTCTGTAGCTCAGATTTGAGACTGCGTCACACGACTACGATAAAGGCATGTATAGACACCACCACATGAAGTCAAAGGTTAACGACCGCTCACTTAGAGCATCTCCACTTGTTTGGCCCCCCAGCGCATAGGCCGGCGCATTTTCGGACGTCCACCCGGCGATTTTTAGTCCCTGGGGCAACTAAGGCCCCAACCACGCCCCCAGGTGCCGCCCCCCAAGCCGCCAGACACGCGCCCCATATTCAAATTCGATCATTCCCGCTTCAAAAAAAAGCCACAATCCGGCGTTCATCGCAATAGTTCGGCGATTCAGTGCCACAGTTCAGCGATCAAATGAAAGTAGTTCCGCACAAAAAAAGGAAGGACGCGAAAGGGATGCATTCAAACGTCGAGCTCGACCTCCGGCGTCGTCATCAGCGTGCGCGGGCTGGGAGTCGGCGCAGCTTCTGGACTAGTCGGCGCGACTTCTGTGCTGCTGGGCGCCGCGGAGGCATCGTCAGTCGGGCTGGGCGTCGGCGTTGGAGTCGCTGGTATCTGGTTCAGGATGAGGCCTCGCTCCGCCAAGAACCACGCCTTGAGCTTCTCGTCGCCGCTCTGGAGCATGTCAGCGCCGCCCATCAAGAAAGCCAGGTTGTTATTCCTCTTCTTCGCGGCGACGTTGGACCGGAGCAAGTCGAGTTTGACGGCGCTGTTCGTCATCAAAGCAGCCCACCTCGCTTCAGTTTTCTCTTCTCGCTGGGCGGCCCTGGTGTTGGCGTCGGCGAGGCAATGCTCGATGGACTCCTGCACGCGTGCGGCAGCCGACTCGGCGTGTTTCACCTTCTTGTACCCTTTGTTGCCGTCCGGGAGCCCGTCTGCCGCTCCCGGTGTCGGCGCGTCCGGCTGTTGGGGAACGTTGCAGAAAATTAAAAATTTTCCTACGGTTTCACCAAGATCCATCTATGAGTTCATCTAAGCAACGAGTCAAGGGAGAGAGTTTGCATCTACATACCACTTGTAGATCGCGTGCGGAAGCTTGCAAGGTGATGATGGAGTCGTACTCGACGTGATTCGAATCACCGATGACCAAGTGCTGAACGGACAACACCTCCGCGTTCAACACACGTACGGGACGGGAGACGTCTCCTCCTTCTTGATCCAGCAAGGGGGAAGGAGAGGTTGAGGAAGACAGCTCCACCGGCAGCACGACGGCGTGGTGATGGTGGAGAGGCAGTACTCCGACAGGGCTTCGCCAAGCACACAACGGAGGAGGAGAGGTGTTGGGGAGGGGAGGGCTGCGCCTTGGAGGGTGGTGCGGCTGCCCTCCCCTCACCCCTCTATTTATAGGGGGAAGGGAGAAGGGGGCCGGCCCCCTAGAACCCATCTAGGGGGGGGGTGCGGCGGCCTAGGGGAGAGGGGAGAGGGTGGCTTGCCCCCCAAGCCAAGGGGGGCGCCCCCTCTAGGGTTCCCCCCTCAACCCTAGGCGCATGGGCCCAAGGGAGGGGGTGCGGCCAGCCCACCAGGGGCTGGCTCCCTGCCCCACGCAGCCCATGTGGCCCCCCGGGAGGGGTGGCCCCTCCCGGTGGACCCCCGGAACCCTTCCGGTGGCCCCGGTACAATACCGGTATGACCCCGAAACTTCCCGGTGTCTGTTTGACAACTTCCCATATATAAATCTTTACCTCCGGACCCTTCCGAATCTCCTCGTGACGTCCAGGATCCCATCCGGGACTCCGAACAACATTCGGTAGTCACATACTAGTCTTCCTAATAACCCTAGCGTCACCGAACCTTAAGTGTGTAGACCCTACGGGTTCGGGAGACATGCAGACATGACCGAGACGCTCTCAGTCAATAACCAACAGCGGGATCTGGATACCCATGACGGCTCCCACATGCTCCTCGATGTTGTCATCGGATGAACCACGATGTCGAGGATTCGATCAAACCCTGTATGCAATTCCCTTTGTCAATCGGTACGTTACTTGCCCGAGACTCGATCGTCGGTATCCCAATACCTTGTTCAGTCTCGTTACCGGCAAGTCACTTTACTCGTACCGTAATGCATGATCCCGTGTCCAACACCTTGGTCACATTGAGCTCATTATGATGATGCATTACCGAGTGGGCCCAGAGATACCTCTCCGTCATACGGAGTGACAAATCCCAGTCTCGATCCGTGTCAACCCAACAGCTACTTTCGGAGATACCTGTAATGCACCTTTATAGTCACCCAGTTACGTTGTAACGTTTGATACACCCAAGGCACTCCTACGGTATCCGGGAGTTACACGATCTCATGGTCGAAGGAAGAGATACTTGACATTGGCAAAGCTCTAGCAAAACGAACTACACGATCTTTTATGCTATGCTTAGGATTGGGTCTTGTCCATCACATCATTCTCCTAATGATGTGATCCCGTTATCAACGACATCCAATGTCCATAGTCAGGAAACCATGACTATCTGTTGATCACAACGAGCTAGTCAACTAGAGGCTCACCAGGGACATATTGTAGTCTAAGTATTCACACGTGTATTACGATTTCCGGATAATACAGTTATAGCATGAATAAAAGACATTTATCATGAACAATGAAATATAATAATACTTTTATTATTGCCTCTAGGGCATATTTCCAACAGTCTCCCACTTGCACTAGAGTCACCAATCTAGTTACATTGTGATGAATCGAACACCCATAGAGTTCTGGTGTTGATCATGTTTTGCACGCGAGAGAGGTTTAGTCAGCGGATCTGCGACATTCAGATCTGTGTGCACTTTGCAAATCTCTATGTCTCCATCTTGAACATTTTCACGGATGGAGTTGAAACGACGCTTGATGTGCCTGGTCTTCTTGTGAAACCTGGGCTCCTTGGCGAGGGCAATAGCTCCAGTGTTGTCACAAAAGAGTTTGATCGGCCCCGACGCATTGGGTATGACTCCTAGGTCGGTGATGAACTCCTTCACCCAAATCGCTTCATGCGCTACCTCCGAGGCTGCCATGTACTCCGCTTCACATGTAGATCCCGCCACGACGCTCTGCTTGCAGCTGCACCAGCTTACTGCTCCACCATTCAACATATACACGTATCCGGTTTGTGACTTAGAGTCATCCAGATCTGAGTCGAAGCTAGCGTCGACGTAACCCTTTACGACGAGCTCTTCGTCTCCTCCATAAACGAGAAACATGTCCTTCATCCTTTTCAGGTACTTCAGGATATTCTTGACCGCTGTCCAGTGTTCCTTGCCGGGATTACTTTGGTATCTTGCTACCAAACTTACGGCAAGGTTTACATCGGGTCTGGTACACAGCATGGCATACATAACAGATCCTATGGCTGAAGCATAGGGGATGACACTCATCTCTTCTTTATCTTTTGCCGTGGTCGGTGACTGAGCCGAGCTCAGTCTCACACCTTGTAACATAGGCAAGAACCCCTTCTTGGACTGATCCATTTTGAACCTCTTCAAAATCTTATCAAGGTATGTGCTTTGTGAAAGACCTATGAGGCGTCTCGATCTATCTCTATAGATCTTGATGCCTAATATATAAGCAGCTTCTCCAAGGTCCTTAATTGAAAAACACTTATTCAAGTAGGCCTTAATGCTGTCCAGAAATTCTATATTATTTCCCATCAAGAGTATGTCATCTACATATAATATGAGAAATGCTACAGAGCTCCCACTCACTTTCTTGTAAACACAGGCTTCTCCATAAGTCTGCATAAACCCAAACGCTTTGATCATCTCATCAAAGCGAATGTTCCAACTCCGAGATGCTTGCACCAGTCCATAAATGGATCGCTGGAGCTTGCATACTTTGTTAGCGTTCCGAGGATCGACAAAACCTTCCGGCTGCATCATATACAGTTCTTCCTTAAGATGTCCGTTAAGGAATGCCGTTTTGACGTCCATTTGCCATATCTCATAATCATAGTATGCGGCAATTGCTAACATGATTCGGACGGACTTCAGCTTCGCTATGGGAGAGAAAGTCTCGTCGTAGTCAATCCCTTGAACTTGTCGATAACCCTTAGCGACAAGTCGAGCCTTATAGAAGGTAACATTACCATCCGCGTCCGTCTTCTTCTTAAAAATCCATTTGTTTTCTATCGCTCGCCGATCATCGGGCAAGTCTGTCAAAGTCCATACTTTGTTTTCATACATGGATTCTATCTCGGATTTCATGGCTTCAAGCCATTTGTTGGAATCCGGGCCCGCCATCGCTTCTTCATAGTTCGAAGGTTCATTGTTGTCTAACAACATGATTTCCAGGACAGGGTTGCCGTACCACTCTGGTGCGGAACGTGTCCATGTGGACCTACGAAGTTCTGTAGTAACTTGATCCGAAGTACCTTGATCATCATCATTGTTTTCCTCTTCAGTTGGTGTGGGCATCACAGGAATATTTTCCTGAGCTGCACCACTTTCCCGTTCGAGAGGTAGTACTTCGTCGAGTTCTACTTTCCTCCCACTTACTTCTTTCGAGAGAAACTCTTTTTCCAGAAAGCATCCGTTCTTGGCAACAAAGATCTTGCCTTCGGATCTTAAGTAGAAGGTATACCCGACAGTTTCCTTAGGGTATCCTATGAATACGCATTTTTCCGACTTGGGTTCGAGCTTTTCAGGTTGAAGTTTCTTGACATAAGCATCGCATCCCCAAACTTTTAGAAACGACAGCTTAGGTTTCTTTCCAAACCATAATTCATACGGTGTCGTCTCAACGGATTTAGACGGTGCCCTATTTAAAGTGAATGTAGCTGTCTCTAGAGCGTATCCCCAAAATGATAGCGGTAAATCAGTAAGAGACATCATAGACCGTACCATATCCAATAGAGTGCGATTACGACGTTCGGACACACCGTTTCGCTGAGGTGTTCCAGGCGGCGTGAGTTGTGAAACGATTCCACATTTCCTTAAGTGTGTACCAAATTCGTGACTTAAGTATTCTCCTCCACGATCTGATCGTAAGAATTTTATCTTTCGGTCACGTTGATTCTCTACCTCATTCTGAAATTCCTTGAACTTTTCAAAGGTCTCAGACTTGTGTTTCATTAAGTAGACATACCCATATCTACTCAAGTCATCAGTGAGAGTGAGAACATAACGATATCCTCCGCGAGCCTCAACGCTCATTGGACCGCACACATCGGTATGTATGATTTCCAACAAGTTGGTTGCTCGCTCCATTGTTCTGGAGAACGGAGTCTTGGTCATTTTGCCCAAGAGGCATGGTTCGCATGTGTCAAACGATTCATAATCAAGAGACTCCAAAAGTCCATCAGCATGGAGCTTCTTCATGCGCTTGACACCAATGTGACCAAGGCGGCAGTGCCACAAGTATGTTGGACTATCGTTATCAACTTTAAATCTTTTGGCATCTACACTATGAACATGTGTAATATTACGCTCGAGATTCATTAAGAATAAACCATTGACCATTGGAGCATGACCATAAAACATATCTCTCATATAAATCGAACAACCATTATTCTCAGACTTAAATGAGTAGCCATCTCGTATCAAACGAGATCCAGATACAATGTTCATGCTCAAACTTGGCACTAAATAACAATTATTAAGGTTCAAAACTAATCCCGTAGGTAAATGTAGAGGCAGCGTGCCGACGGCGATCACATCGACTCTGGAACCATTCCCGACGCGCATCGTCACCTCGTCCTTCGCCAGTCTCCGTTTATTCCGCAGCTCCTGCTGTGAGTTACAAATATGAGCAACGGCACCGGTATCAAATACCCAGGAGTTACTACGAGTACTGGTAAGGTACACATCAATCACATGTATATCAAATATACCTTTGGTGTTGCCGGCCTTCTTATCCGCTAAGTATTTGGGGCAGTTCCGCTTCCAGTGACCCTTCCCCTTGCAATAAAAGCACTCAGTCTCATGCTTGGGTCCATTCTTTGACTTCTTCCCGGTAACTGGCTTACCAGGCGCGGCAACATCTTTGCCGTCCTTCTTGAAGTTCTTCTTACCCTTGCCCTTCTTGAACTTAGTGGTCTTATTGACCATCAACACTTGATGTTCTTTCTTGATTTCAGCCTCTGCTGACTTCAGCATCGAGAACACTTCAGGAATGGTCTTTTCCATCCCCTGCATGTTGTAGTTCATTACAAAGCTCTTGTAGCTTGGTGGGAGCGACTGGAGGATTCTGTCAATGACCGCCTCATCTGGGAGGTTAATGTTCAGCTGGGTCATACGGTTGTGCAACCCAGACATCTTCAGGATGTGCTCACTGACAGAACTGTTTTCCTCCATCTTACAACTGTAGAACTTGTCGGAGACATCATATCTCTCGACCCGGGCATGAGCTTGAAAAACTAGTTTCAGCTCTTCGAACATCTCATATGCTCCGTGGTGCTCAAAACGCTTTTGGAGCCCCGGTTCTAAGCTGTAAAGCATGCCGCACTGAACGAGGGAGTAATCATCAGCACGAGACTGCCAAGCATTCATAATGTCTTGGTTCTCTGGGACAGGAGCGTCACCTAGCGGTCCTTCTAGGACATATTGTTTCCTGGCAGCTATGAGGATGATCCTCAGGTTCCGGACCCAGTCCGTATAGTTGCTGCCATCATCTTTCAGCTTGGTTTTCTCTAGGAACGCGTTGAAGTTCATGTTGACATTAGCGTTGGCCATTGATCTACAAGACATATTTGCAAAGGTTTTAGACTAAGTTCATGATAATAAAGTTCTAATCAAATTATGAACTCCCACTTAGATTAGACATCCCTCTAGTCATCTAAGTGTTACATGATCCGAGTCGACTAGCCCGTGTCCGATCATCACGTGAGACGGACTAGTCATCGTCGGTGAACATTCTCATGTTGATCGTATCTTCCATACGATTCCTGTTCGACCTTTCGGTCTCCGTGTTCCGAGGCCATGTCTGCACATGCTAGGCTCGTCAAGTTAACCCTAAGTGTTTTCGCTGTGTAAAACTGTCTTACACCCGTTGTATGTGAACGTAAGAATCCATCACACCCGATCATCACGTGGTGCTTAGAAGCGACGAACTGTAGCAACGGTGCACAGTTAGGGGAGAACACTTCTTGAAATTTTTTGTAAGGGATCATCTTATTTACTACCGTCGTCCTAAGTAAACAAGATGCATAAACATAATAAACATCACATGCAATTATATAGTTGTGACATGATATGGCCAATATCATATAGCTCCATTGATCTTCATCTTCGGGGCTCCATGATCATCTTGTCACCGGCTTGACACCATGATCTCCATCATCATGATCTCCATCATCGTGTCTTCATGAAGTTGTCACGCCAACGACTACTTCTACTTCTATGACTAACGTTTAGCAATAAAGTAAAGTAGTTTACATGGCGTTATTCAATGACACGCAGGTCATACAAAAAATAAAGACAACTCCTATGGCTCCTGCCGGTTGTCATACTCATCGACATGCAAGTCGTGAATCCTATTACAAAGAACATGATCTCATACATCACAATTCATCATTCATCACAACTTCTGGCCATATCACACCACATGATCAATCGCTGCAAAAACAAGTTAGACGTCCTCTAATTGTTGTTGCATCTTTTACGTGGCTGCAATTGGGTTCTAGCAAGAACGTTTTCTTACCTACGAATCACCACAACGTGATTTTGTCAACTTCTATTTACCCTTCATAAGGGCCCTGTTCATCGATTCCGCTCCAACTAAAGTGGGAGAGACAGACACCCGCCAGCCACCTTATGCAACTAGTGCATGTCAGTCGGTGGAACCGGTCTCACGTAAGCGTACGTGTAAGGTTGGTCCGGGCCGCTTCATCCCACAATACCGTTGAGCAAGAAAAGACTAGTAGAGGCAAGTAAGATGACAAAATCCACGCCCACAACAAAATTGTGTTCTACTCATGCAAAGAGAACTACGCATAGACCTAGCTCTGATACCACTGTTGGGGAACGTTGCAGAAAATTAAATTTTTTCCTACGGTTTCACCAAGATCCATCTATGAGTTCATCTAAGCAACGAGTCAAGGGAGAGAGTTTGCATCTACATACCACTTGTAGATCTCGTGCGGAAGCTTGCAAGGTGATGATGGAGTCGTACTCGACGTGATTCGAATCACCGATGACCAAGTGCTGAACGGACAACACCTCCGCGTTCAACACACGTACGGGACGGGAGACGTCTCCTCCTTCTTGATCCAGCAAGGGGGAAGGAGAGGTTGAGGAAGACAGCTCCATCGGCAGCACGACGGCGTGGTGATGGTGGAGAGGCAGTACTCCGGCAGGGCTTCGCCAAGCACACAACGGAGGAGGAGAGGTGTTGGGGAGGGGAGGGCTGCGCCTTGGAGGGTGGTGCAGCTGCCCTCCCCTCACCCCTCTATTTATAGGGGGAAGGGAGAAGGGGGCCGGCCCCCTAGAACCCATCTAGGGGGGGTGCGGCGGCCAAGGGGAGAGGGGGAGAGGGTGGCTTGCCCCCCAAGCCAAGGGGGCGCCCCCTCTAGGGTTCCCCCCCTCAACCCTAGGCGCAAGGGCCCAAGGGAGGGGGTGCGGCCAGCCCACCAGGGGCTGGCTCCCTGCCCCACGCAGCCCATGTGCCCCCCGGGAGGGGTGGCCCCTCCCGGTGGACCCCCGGAACCCTTCCGGTGGCCCCGGTACAATACCGGTATGACCCCGAAACTTCCCGGTGTCCGTTTGACAACTTCCCATTTATAAATCTTTACCTCCGGACCCTTCCGGAGCTCCTCGTGACGTCCAGGATCCCATCCGGGACTCCGAACAACATTCGGTAGTCACATACTAGTCTTCCTAATAACCCTATCGTCACCGAACCTTAAGTGTGTAGACCCTACGGGTTCGGGAGACATGCAGACATGACCGAGACGCTCTCAGGTCAATAACCAACAGCGGGATCTGGATACCCATGATGGCTCCCACATGCTCCTCGATGTTGTCATCGGATGAACCACTATGTCGAGGATTCGATCAAACCCTGTATGCAATTCCCTTTGTCAATCGGTACGTTACTTGCGCGAGACTCGATCGTCGGTATCCCAATACCTTGTTCAGTCTCGTTACCGGCAAGTCACTTTACTTGTACCGTAATGCATGATCCCGTGTCCAACACCTTGGTCACATTGAGCTCATTATGATGATGCATTACCGAGTGGGCCCAGAGATACCTCTCCGTCATACGGAGTGACAAATCCCAGTCTCGATCCGTGTCAACCCAACAGCTACTTTCGGAGATACCTGTAATGCACCTTTATAGTCACCCAGTTACGTTGTAACGTTTGATACACCCAAGGCACTCCTACGGTATCCGGGAGTTACACGATCTCATGGTCGAAGGAAGAGATACTTGACATTGGCAAAGCTCTAGCAAAACGAACTACACGATCTTTTATGCTATGCTTAGGATTGGGTCTTGTCCATCACATCATTCTCCTAATGATGTGATCCCGTTATCAACGACATCCAATGTCCATAGTCAGGAAACCATGACTATCTGTTGATCACAACGAGCTAGTCAACTAGAGGCTCACCAGGGACATATTGTAGTCTAAGTATTCACACATGTATTACGATTTCCGGATAATACAGTTATAGCATGAATAAAAGACATTTATCATGAACATTGAAATATAATAATACTTTTATTATTGCCTCTAGGGCATATTTCCAACACCGGCTTGTACGTCTCCTTGGCCTTGGCGAGGGTGCGCCGGATATCCGCCCACTTCTCGCACTTGTGGATCCGTTTGAAGACGTGGAGGTACTTGAACTCCTGGTCGCCATTGTCGTCGCGGTACATGGCGAACATGCGCAGCAGCTGCGCCGAAGAGCGGGCATCAGTTGGCGCGGGAGCGCAAATGGGCGCGCGCACGACGAGAGGAATAGGGAGAGGACGGCGTGTTGTACCTGATCCTCGACGCTTGTGCCGCTCTCCAGGCGAGCCGCGACCTCCTCGACGATCCCATGCCATTTGTTGCACGCCGTTTGGATGAGCCCCCAATGGTTCGCCATCGCCTTCGAACCCCGCTGCATGGGGACGCCTTTGAAGTAGGGGTCGACGAGTTTACGCTCGTCGAACTCGGTCTTGATGCGGTACCAATACGTGTCGAAGCTCTGGTTTGTGTCGGTGATCAGGTCGAGGCAGACGACCTTTCACGCTTCGGCGAGGCACTCATCTTCCTTGGTCGCCCACTTGATGCGTGGCTCGCCGGTCTTGGCCGCCCCTTTCTTCTTCTTCTTCTTCTTGCCTTTCCTCGTCGGCGCCGGCACCTCCTCTTCCTCCTCCTCCTCATCCTCCTCCTCCTCCGGCTCTTCCTCGCCATAGTCAAGCTCGGCGTCCATGTCGCCGAGATCAGTCGAGCTGTCTTGGGTAGTGAACCCGGGGAAAGCGGCGGCGGCAGCCGAGACGGCTGCGATGATGTCTTCCATGTCGGCCTCCGTCGCGTCGGCGTCGCCAAGATGCGACGAGGAGGAGGCTTGCGAGTAGAGGCCGCGGCGGAGAGGTGGCGTCGGTGAAGCTGCGTAGTCCAGCGGCGAGTACGTGTATGGAGGGTACTGCACGCCGACGAACGCGGGCGATAGCATGCGCTGGACCGCGCGCCCATGGGGAAAGGTGATGTTGGGGTTGAAACCACCGTGGATGTCGCCATCGGCATAGCCCGGCGACGGCGTTCTCCATGGGTGTGGCAACAACGAGAACCCCGCCGGAGAGCTGACGCTTTGCTGGCTCCAGGCCGCGTGCGGGCCGTGTGTTGGGGAACGTAGTAATTTCATAAATTTTCCTACGCACACGCAAGATCATGGTGATGGCATAGCAATGAGAGGGGAGAGTGTTCCTCCACGTACCCTCGTAGACCGTAAGCGGAAGCGTTATGACAACGCGGTTGATGTAGTTGTACGTCTTCACGATCCGACCGATCCAAGTACCGAACGTACGGCACCTCCGAGTTCAGCACACGTTCAGCTCGATGACGATCTCCGGGCTCCGATCCAGCAAAGCTCCGGAGATGAGTTCCGTCGGCACGACGGCATGGTGACGATGATGATGTTCTACCGGCGCAGGGCTTCGCCTAAACTCCGCGACGATATGACTGAGGTGGAATATGGTGGAGGGGGCACCGCACACGGCTAAGGAACGATCCGTAGATCAACTTGTGTCTATGGGGTGCCCCCCCGCCCCCGTATATAAAGGAGCAAGGGGGGAGGCCGGCCGGCCCCTTGGGGCGCGCCAAGGAGGAGGAATCCTCCTCCTAGTAGGAGTAGGACTCCTCCTTTCCTACTCCTACTAGGAGGGGGAAGGAAGGGGGAGAGGGGTAAGGAAAAGGGGGGGCGCCGCCCCCCTCCTAGTCCAATTCAGACCAGAGGGGGGAGGGGGCGCGCGGCCCATGCTGGCCGCCCCTCTCTCCCTTCCCCTAAGGCCCATAAGGCCCAATACTCTCCCGGGGGGTTCCGGTAACCCCCCCGGCACTCCGGTTTTCTCCGAAATCACCCGGAACAATTCCGGTGTCCGAATATAGTCGTCCAATATATCAATCTTTATGTCTCGACCATTTCGAGACTCCTCGTCACGTCCGTGATCACATCCGGGACTCCGAAGAAACTTCGGTACATCAAAACTTATAAACTCATAATAAAATTGTCATCGTAACGTTAAGCGTGCGGACCCTACGGGTTCGAGAACTATGTAGACATGACCTAGAACTATTCTCGGTCAATAACCAATAGCGGAACCTGGATGCCCATATTGGTTCCTACATATTCTACGAAGATCTTTATCGGTGAAACCGCATAACAACATACGTTGTTCCCTTTGTCATCGGTATGTTACTTGCCCGAGATTTGATCGTCGGTATCCAATACCTAGTTCAATCTCGTTACCGGCAAGTCTCTTTACTCGTTCTGTAATGCATCATCCCGTAACCAACTCATTGGTTACATTGCTTGCAAGGCTTATAATGATGTGCATTACCGAGAGGGCCCAGAGATACCTCTCCGACGATCGGAGTGACAAAACCTAATCTCGAAATATTCCAACTCAACATGTACCTTCGGAGACACCTGTAGTACTCCTTTATAATCACCCAGTTATGTTGTGACGTTTGGTAGTACCCAAAGTGTTCCTCCGGTAAACGGGAGTTGCATAATTCTCATAGTTACAGGAACATGTATAAGTCATGAAGAAAGCAATAGCAATATACTAAACGATCAAGTGCTAGGCTAACGGAATGGGTCATGTCAATCACATCATTCTCCTAATGATGTGATCCCGTTAATCAAATGACAACACATGTCTATGGTTAGGAAACATAACCATCTTTGATTAATGAGCTAGTCAAGTAGAGGCATACTAGTGAAGTTATGTTTGTCTATGTATTCACACATGTATCATGTTTCCGGTTAATACAATTCTAGCATGAATAATAAACATTTATCATGATATGAGGAAATAAATAATAACTTTATTAGTGCCTCTAGGGCATATTTCCTTCAGTCTCCCACTTGCACTAGAGTCAATAATCTAGATTACATAGTAATGATTCTAACACCCATGGAGTCTTGGTGCTGATCATGTTTTGCTCGTGAGAGAGGCGTAGTCAACGGGTCTGCAACATTCAGATCCGTATGTATCTTGCAAATATCTATGTCTCCCACTTGGACTTGGTCCCGAATGGAATTGAAGCGTCTCTTGATGTGCTTGGTCCTCTTGTGAAATATGGATTCCTTTGCCAAGGCAATTGCACCAGTATTGTCACAGAAGATCTTCATTGGTCCCGATGCACTAGTTATGACACCTAGATCGGAAATGAACTCCTTGATCCAGACTCCTTCATTTGTTGCTTCCGAAGCAGCTATGTACTCCGCTTCACATGTAGATCCCGCCACGACGCTTTGTTTAGAACTGCACCAACTTACAGCTCCACCGTTTAATAAAAACACGTATTTGGTTTGCGATTTAGAATTGTCCGGATCAGTGTCAAAGCTTGCATCGACGTAACCATTTACGACTAGCTCTTTGTCACCTCCATATATGAGAAACATATCCTTAGTCCTTTTCAGGTATTTCAGGATGTTCTTGACCGCTGTCCAGTGATCCACTCCTGGATTACTTTGGTACCTTCCTGCCAAGCTTATTGCTAAGCATACGTCAGGTCTGGTACACAACATTGCATACATGATAGAGCCTATGGCTGAAGCATAGGGAACATCTTTCATTTTCTCTCTATCTTCTGCTGTGGTCGAGCATTGAGTTTGACTCAACTTCCCACCTTGTAGCACAGGCAAGAATCCTTTCTTTGCCTGATCCATTTTGAACTTTTTCAAAATTTTGTCAAGGTATGTGCTTTGTGAAAGTCCTATTAAGCGTCTTGATCTATCTCTATAGATCTTGATGCCCAATATGTAAGCAGCTTCACCGAGGTCTTTCATTGAAAAACTTTTATTCAAATATCCCTTTATGCTATCCAGAAATTCTATATCATTTTCAATTAATAATATGTCATCTACATATAATATCAGAAATGCTACAGAGCTCCCACTCACTTTCTTGTAAATACAGGCTTCTCCAAAAGTCTGTATAAAGCCATATGCTTTGATCACACTATCAAAGCGTTTATTCCAACTCCGAGATGCTTGCACCAGTCCATAAATGGAACGCTGGAGCTTGCACACTTTGTTAGCACCTTTTGGATCAACAAAACCTTCTGGCTGCATCATATACAACTTTTCTTCCAGAAATCCATTCAAGAATGCAGTTTTGACATCCATTTGCCAAATTTCATAATCATGAAATGCAGCAATAGCTAACATGATTCGGACAGACTTAAGCATCGCTACGGGTGAGAAAGTCTCATCGTAGTCAACTCCTTGAACTTGTCGAAAACCTTTCGCAACAAGTCGAGCTTTATAGACAGTTACATTACCATCAGCGTCAGTCTTCTTCTTAAAGATCCATTTATTCTCAATGGCTTTCCGATCATCGGGCAAGTCAACCAAAGTCCATACTTTGTTTTCATACATGGATCCCATCTCAGATTTCATGGCCTCTAGCCATTTTGTGGAATCTGGGCTCATCATCGCTTCCTCATAGTTCGTAGGTTCATCATGGTCAAGTAACATGACTTCCAGAATTGGATTACCATACCACTCTGGTGCGGATCTTACTCTGGTATACCTACGAGGTTCAGTAGAAACTTGATCTGAAGTTTCATGATCAATATCATTAGCTTCCTCACTAATTGGTGTAGTTGTCATAGGAACCGGTTCTTGTGATGAACTACTTTCCAATAAGGGAGTAGATACAATTATCTCATCAAGTTCTACTTTCCTCCCACTCACTTCTTTCGAGAGAAACTCCTTCTCTAGAAAGGATCCGATTTTAGCAACGAAAATCTTGCCCTCAGATCTGTGATAGAAGGTGTACCCAATAGTCTCTTTTGGGTATCCTATGAAGACACATTTCTCCGATTTGGGTTCGAGCTTATCTGGTTGAAGTTTCTTCACATAAGCATCGCAGCCCCAAACTTTAAGAAACGACAACTTTGGTTTCTTGCCAAACCATAGTTCATAAGGCGTCGTCTCAATGGATTTTGATGGTGCCCTATTTGACGTGAATGCGGCCGTCTCTAAAGCATAACCCCAAAACGATAGCGGTAAATCAGTAAGAGACATCATAGATCGCACCATATCTAGTAAAGTACGATTACGACGTTCGGACACACCATTTCGTTGTGGTGTTCCGGGTGGCGTGAGTTGCGAAATTATTCCGCATTGTTTCAAGTGTAGACTAAACTCGTAACTCAAATATTCTCCTCCACGATCAGATCGTAGAAACTTTATTTTCTTGTTACGATGATTTTCCACTTCACTCTGAAATTCTTTGAACTTTTCAAATGTTTCAGACTTGTGTTTCATTAAGTAGATATACCCATATCTGCTCAAATCATCTGTGAAGGTGAGAAAATAACGATACCCGCCGCGAGCCTCAATATTCATTGGACCACAAACATCAGTATGTATGATTTCCAACAAATCAGTTGCTCGCTCCATAGTTCCGGAGAACGGCGTTTTAGTCATCTTGCCCATAAGGCACGGTTCGCAAGTACCAAGTGATTCATAATCAAGTGATTCCAAAAGCCCATCAGTATGGAGTTTCTTCATGCGCTTTACAACGATATGACCTAAATGGCAGTGCCACAAATAAGTTGCACTATCGTTATCAACTCTGCATCTTTTGGTTTCAACACTATGAATATGTGTATCACTACTATCGAGATTCAATAAAAATAGACCACTCTTCAAGGGTGCATGACCATAAAAGATATTACTCATATAAATAGAACAACCATTATTCTCTGATTTAAATGAATAACCGTCTCGCATCAAACAAGATCCAGATATAATGTTCATGCTCAACGCTGGCACCAAATAACAATTATTTAGGTCTAAAACTAATCCCGATGGTAGATGTAGAGGTAGCGTGCCGACCGCGATCACATCGACTTTGGAACCATTTCCCACGCGCATCGTCACCTCATCCTTAGCCAATCTTCGCTTAATCCGTAGTTCATGTTTCGAGTTGCAAATATTAGCAACAAAACCAGTATCAAATACCCAGGTGCTACTGCGAGCATTAGTAAGGTACACATCAATAACATGTATATCACATATACCTTTGTTCACTTTGCCATCCTTCTTATCCGCCAAATACTTGGGGCAGTTCCGCTTCCAGTGTCCAGTCTGCTTGCAGTAGAAGCACTCAGTTTCAGGCTTAGGTCCAGACTTGGGTTTCTTCTCTTGAGCAGCAACTTGCTTGCCGTTCTTTTTGAAGTTCCCCTTCTTCTTCCCTTTGCCCTTTTTCTTGAAACTGGTGGTCTTGTTAACCATCAACACTTGATGCTCCTTCTTGATTTCTACCTCCGTAGCTTTTAGCATTGCGAAGAGCTCGGGAATAGTCTTGTTCATCCCTTGCATGTTATAGTTCATCACGAAGCTCTTGTAGCTTGGTGGCAGTGATTGGAGAATTCTGTCAATGACACTATCATCAGGAAGATTAACTCCCAGTTGAATCAAGTGATTATTTTACCCATACATTTTGAGTATGTGTTCACTGACAGAACTATTCTCCTCCATCTTGCAGCTGTAGAACTTATTGGAGACTTCATATCTCTCAATCCGGGCATTTGCTTGAAATATTAACTTCAACTCCTGAAACATCTCATATGCTCCATGACATTCAAAACGTCGTTGAAGACCTAGTTCTAAGCCGTAAAGCATGGCACACTGAACTATCGAGTAGTCATCAGCTTTGCTCTGCGAGACGTTCTTAACGTCGTCAGTTGCATCAGCAGCAGGCCTGGCACCCAGCGGTGCTTCCATGACGTAACTTTTCTGTGCAGCAATGAGGATAATCCTTAGGTTACGGACCCAGTCCGTGTAATTGCTACCATCATCTTTCAACTTTGCTTTCTCAAGGAACGCATTAAAATTCAACGGAACAACAGCACGAGCCATCTATCTACAAACAAACATAGACAAGCAAAATACTATCAGGTACTAAGTTCATGATAAATTTAAGTTCAATTAATCATATTACTTAAGAACTCCCACTTAGACAGACATCTCTCTAGTCATCTAAGTGATCACGTGATCCAAATCAACTAAACCATGTCCGATCATCACGTGAGATGGAGTAGTTTCAATGGTGAACATCACTATGTTGATCATATCTACTATATGATTCACGTTCGACCTTTCGGTCTCCGTGTTCCGAGGCCATATCTGTATATGCTAGGCTCGTCAAGTATGACCTGAGTATTCCACGTGTGCAACTGTTTTGCACCTGTTGTATTTGAACGTAGAGCCTATCACACCCGATCATCACGTGGTGTCTCAGCACGAAGAACTTTCGCAACGGTGCATACTCAGGGAGAACACTTCTTGATTATTAGTGAGAGATCATCTTAAAATGCTACCGTCAATCAAAGCAAGATAAGATGCATAAAAGGATAAACATCACATGCAATCAATATAAGTGATATGATATGGCCATCATCATCTTGTGCTTGTGATCTCCATCTTCGAAGCACCGTCGTGATCACCATCGTCACCGGCGCGACACCTTGATCTCCATCGTAGCATCGTTGTCGTTACGCCATCTATTGCTTCTACGACTATCGCTACCGCTTAGTGATAAAGTAAAGCAATTACAGGGCGTTTGCATTTCATACAATAAAACGACAACCATATGGCTCCTGCCAGTTGCCGATAACTTCGGTTACAAAACATGATCATATCATACAATAAAATATAGCATCACGTCTTGACCATATCACATCACAACATGCCCTGCAAAAACAAGTTAGACGTCCTCTACTTTGTTGTTGCAAATTTTACGTGGCTGCTACGGGCTTAGCAAGAACCATTCTTACCTACGCATCAAAACCACAACGATAGTTCGTCAAGTTGGTGATGTTTTAACCTTCGCAAGGACCGGGCGTAGCCACACTCGATTCAGCTAAAGTGAGAGAGACAGACACCCGCCAGCCACCTTTAAGCACGAGTGCTCATAACGGTGAAACCAGTCTCGCGTAAGCGTACGCGTAATGTCGGTCCGGGCCGCTTCATCTCACAATACCGCCGAACCAAAGTATGACATGCTGGTAAGTAGTATGACTTGTATTGCCCACAACTCACTTGTGTTCTACTCGTGCATATAACATCAACGCATAAAACCTAGGCTCTGATGCCACCGTTGGGGAACGTAGTAATTTCATAAATTTTCCTACGCACACGCAAGATCATGGTGATGGCATAGCAACGAGAGGGGAGAGTGTTCGTCCACGTACCCTCGTAGACCGTAAGCGGAAGCATTATGACAACGCGGTTGATGTAGTCGTACGTCTTCACGATCCGACCGATCCAAGTACCGAACGTACGGCACCTCCGAGTTCAGCACACGTTCAGCTCGATGACGATCTCCGGGCTCCGATCCAGCAAAACTCCAGAGATGAGTTCCGTCAGCACGACGGCGTGGTGACGATGATGATGTTCTACCGGCGCAGGGCTTCGCCTAAACTCCACAACGATATGACCGAGGTGGAATATGGTGGAGGGGGGCACCGCACACGGCTAAGGAACGATCCGTAGATCAACTTGTGTCTATGGGGTGCCCCCCCGCCCCCGTATATAAAGGAGCAAGGGGGGAGGCCGGCCGGCCCCTTGGGGCGCGCCAAGGGGGAGAGGGGGAAGGAAAAGGGGGGGCGCCCCCCTCCTAGTCCAATTCGGACCAGAGGGGGGAGTCTCTCCCTTCCCCTAAGGCCCATAAGGCCCAATACTCTCCCGGGGGGTTCCGGTAACCCCCCCGGCACTCTGGTTTTCTCCGAAATCACCCGGAACAATTCCAGTGTCCGAATATAGTCGTCCAATATATCAATCTTTATATCTCGACCATTTCGAGACTCCTCGTCACGTCCGTGATCACATCCGGGACTCCGAACAAACTTCGGTACATCAAAACTTATAAACTCATAATAAAATTGTCATCGTAATGTTAAGCGTGCGGACCCTACGGGTTCGAGAACTATGTAGACATGACCTAGAACTATTCTCGGTCAATAACCAATAGCGGAACCTGGATGCCCATATTGGTTCCTACATATTCTACGAAGATCTTTATCGGTCAAACCGCATAACAACATACGTTGTTCCCTTTGTCATCGGTATGTTACTTGCCCGAGATTTGATCATCGGTATCCAATACCTAGTTCAATCTCGTTACCGGCAAGTCTCTTTACTCGTTCTGTAATGCATCATCCCGTAACCAACTCATTGGTTACATTGCCTGCAAGGCTTAATGATGTGCATTACCGAGAGGGCCCAGAGATACCTCTCCGACGATCGGAGTGACAAAACCTAATCTCGAAATACGCCAACTCAACATGTACCTTTGGAGACACCTGTAGTACTCCTTTATAATCACCCACTTACGTTGTGACGTTTGGTAGTACCCAAAGTGTTCCTCTGGTAAACAGGAGTTGCATAATTCTCATAGTTACAGGAACATGTATAAGTCATGAAGAAAGCAATAGCAATATACTAAACGATCAAGTGCTAGGCTAACGGAATGGGTCATGTCAACCACATCATTCTCCTAATGATGTGATCCCGTTAATCAAATGACAACACATGTCTATGGTTAGGAAACATAACCATCTTTGATTAATGAGCTAGTCAAGTAGAGGCATACTAGTGACGTTATGTTTGTCTATATATTCACACATGTATCATGTTTCCGGTTAATACAAATCTAGCATGAATAATAAACATTTATCATGATATGAGGAAATAAACAATAACTTTATTATTGCCTCTAGGGCATATTTCCTTCACCGTGCCCACCGGGTGGATTCATCATCGTCGTGCGAGCCGCCTCGGCTTGTTCGGCCACGCGCTCCACCTGCTCCGTCGCCGCCGCCGCGGCCGTCGCGTGTGCCGCTCTCTCCCTGGCCTTCTTGGCCCTGTTGCGCCTATCGGCGGTGACGGCTTCCCGGCGCTGCACATTCGCCTTCCAGTCGGTGTTGGCCATGCCCGGGGGCTTGGACAACGACGTCCTCGGCTTCCTTTGCTTCGGCTGGGCGACGGCGGCGGTTGTGGGATCCATCGCGGCGCGGGGCATCACGTACTTCTTCGGTGGCATGGCGGGCGGCTTGGAAGGGAGGAGGTGGAGTTTGGCGGGAGGAATGGAGAATGAGAGGGAAGCCGAGGGGGAAAGCGGGAGGAAAGAAACGGCGGAAAAAGGGCCTCCTCTCGCCGACAGAGCGGCCCCACGCCACTTTTCGCTTCTGCCAGGCGACACTCGGGCGCTTGGGTTCGGGGCGGGATCGCCGGCTCTGGATTTGGCCCAAACCGACGGTAAACGAGGTCCTGGGGGCACGACTGGGCCGATTTTCGGTCACCGACGCTAAAAATTCACGCGGGAGGGGGGGGAGAGGGGGGAGGGGGCGGGGGCTGTTGGGGGCACGGCTGGAGATGCTCTTATGAACATCCGTCCGATCCCGTAAATAATTGACGGACAGTCCATGTACTTTTGTGGACACTGCAACAAGTGAAGAACATATTCTAACATGAGAAAGCACTACAACTCACTATAGCACATGAACCAGCTAAGATTGGTCACTTATGTTTGTGGAATGATAGCATCGGCTAGAACACTAATGTACCGCCCGCTGTGGCTGCTCGTGTCTACACTGTTAAGTTATAAAGCTTTGCTTTGCCTTAAAAACTCTTTGCTGAGACAATCTAGGAAGACAGAAGGTTCACGAGAGAGGGGAGAGAAAAGGGAGAAAACACACATGCCTATAGTGATTTCTTTTTTATAATAATCCCTCCATTCTAAATTATTTGTCTTAGATTTGTCTCTAGGCAATGCAAATACTACATTTTGCTATGCGAATTTTAACTTTTGGTACGGGGCTCACGTGAGCCCAAATCCCAGGTCACTTTTCCTGTTGTTCATTTCCAACCGAGGAAAGAAAAAGGGTCTATCTAGGGCACATCTGCCCTAAAAAAAAAGAAAAAAGAAAGAGAGTATCCACACGAATCTCCGGATAAAATCATAGGACTTACATGTGCAATACTTGGGGCACATCTAGATATGCTTTAGTAAAACTGAAAGAAAAAAGTATGCTTTAGTAAAACTGAAAGAAAAAAGTATGCTTTAGTAAAACTGAAAGAAAAAAGTACCCCTGGTCGAAACAAGGCCTGAAAATTTGCGATTGCCTTGTTTGTATTTATTTAATTCATATTCGCCAAAATTATATGGACAGCCAGTGAACTTGACAAGTGTAAACAGAATATATCACATAGGTGTAGAGATGACATGAACATTCATTCCTCCATACTAGTACATCTACAGGCGCCGCATGCACCATCAACACAGGCACAACACACACACAAAACGCATCACCCTTTTCATCATCATCTACTGGTAAGTCATTGCCGCTTGGTGGTCGAACAGTCGACCTTGATATGTAATCGGTCTGAGGCGCCATGGGGCAAGCGGTAGGTGGAACTGGACAAGTCGTAAGCTATGAAATGGACTGGAAAAGTTCCAGCAGCCTTAAAAAAATCTATTCAAAAATGATCTGCACAGCCGATAAGCCCATCATCATTATTCCCAGCTCATTAGTTATTTCTACGCACCACCAAATTGGTATGGCAGCCAGATATACCATCATCCAGCACCTGTTTGAAAGAAAAAAGTGTGAACAAAACTAAATATTTGCTGGCCGGCGATAAACAGACATTTTCCCAAACAGGTCACTTGAACAAATGATACATCTTGGGTAAATTGATAGGGTAAGAACCATAAAGACCTTGGCATAGTATAACAGAATAGTTCTCTTACTACGTTTCATGCTTGTAGCAAGAAAGTGGTTACCTGTCTAGCGGTAATCCAACGTACCAGCACCCATTGTGAAGGGAAAGGTTAGAGAATCTGCATTACAATTAGCACTGTTAAATACATGTTGCGACAAACAAAAAGGGGGGGAATCATCTTGATTGAACAAGTACCATCAGCAGAGCCATCGATAAAGTTAGCATGATTGTGCAGACCGTCTGTGATCATACTTTCAACTGGAATTTGAGTACGGTCACAATTAGCACCAGTAATAGCAGCTATGTCAGGGGGGCTGTTTTCAAGAAATTGTTCGACTTGACCCATAAGTATGCTCGATTGGCTTTCCATGTACGCAAATGATTCGGCAGAGGTTGCAGCTCTAGCCGCTGCTATACTGAATATTCGACACAATAAAGTGTGACGCTTTGTCTGAGGATCACCATCAAAAGAGTACGCGTAACCACCATTTGAAGATCCTGATCTGGCATCTTTCCTCCACCTTTTCAAGATGTACTGAGGAGGAATGTCCTTGATATTCCTAGTGTCAAGTACCTTCAGCATATGGCGACATGGAATGCCTACAAACTCAAACCTCTTGCAACTACAATGTGACATGGAATTGAGCGAATCATACTTAACAAAATGATCTTTTGGATTGTCCTCGCCAGTTATCCTATACTCACAGATTGTGCCCATCTCGCCACAGTTATATAGCATGCAATCCATGTACAATTCAAACTCTCTTTCAAACATTCTATAGGCAGCAGGTGTATACACATTTGCAGCTTGCCTTAATATTCGCATCGGAGGTGGCTTCTTTGTGCTTTGATTGGCACTCACATCAAGTTGCAGTTCTGCAGACCGACGATCACATAATAATTTTTCAAACTGCACAAAGAAACTCAAAAGGTCGAATTCTAGGGATAAATATATTTTAAGCTCACTACTCAAGTTGTCCTTCTGTTGGACGCTTTTCATATCAGCGTAAAATGCCTCACGACCATATGGTAATGCCCATTTCTCCTTAACAGCAAGAAGATCTGCTAGCCATTGATTATCTTTTAGGTCATGATTTTCCAACATTTCTCTCCATGCCATCAAAAACTCAGCCTCATCTTCACAATCAAATAGGCATCTCTTGAAGTTGTATTCTAAAGTTCTTGACCCATGGAATGCTTGACTTAACTGTTGAAGAGCATTTTGGTAAATTTGCCAAACACAAAAACGATGTGCCGTCTCAGGCCAACTTACTGCAACAGCTTCACTTATCACAGCCGATCTATCAGTTAACAATGTCTTGGGATGGGTACTATTCATTGCCATCTTAAAAGTATCAAATAGCCATCTGAAAGCTTCAAAGCTCTCATCATAAAGTAATGCAGTACCAAAGATGACAGTTTGCCTATGATGATTCAGACCTGTAAACAAAGCAATCGGCCTACCATAGCCTTGCACTGCATATCCTGAATCAAGGCATACTACATCACCAAAGTGGGTAAAATCCATGATGGACTTGGAATCTGCCCAAAGAAAATTAGTCAAGTACCCATCTTCATCAGATTTTACTGCATAGAAGAATGAAGGGTTGTCATGTTGCATCTTTTGTAGGTACTCCAGAGTGGCACCTACATCACCATAGTGAGGAACTTTACACTTGTACCTTTTCCAACTTCTACCTTCTAGACTGTTTGAAGTGGCATCATCCTTGATAAGATTTTGCTTGCCGTAACAATCGTCTAGTGATTCATCATACAAATCTACTCCACAATCTTGATAACTTCCAGCCGCTAGTGATGTCATCACAAGATCAGAAGCTGCTGCAGCGCCAAGACCGTGATTGTGGAAGGTGACAAACTCAGTGACATTATACTTGCCGTTAGATGCAAGTCTGATGACCATACACGCTGGGCAACCAGTTCGTGTCTCCGGACGAGGCTTCTTTACTCTATTTGCTCCTCTTTTCTTCTCACGGAACCCTTCTTTTGAACAAACAAACATCCTTCTAGTGATAACATTTTCAGCATTTACTGTCATGCTTGCCCTTCTCACGTTAAATCCAATTTTCCCTGCATACATGCTGTAAAATTCATATGCCTCATCTTCATTTTCAAACTCTGGCGTTACCACAGTATCATCCACCAGATTTTCTCTCACAGCCCGTGCTTTACGCCTAATTTTCTTTGCTTTCAACATATGAATCGTAGAAGCTGTTGCCAACTGATGGTTATGGTTTGGTACAAATTCTGTCAAACGGTACTTGCCATTGGGAGTAAGCCTAATGGTCATGCTTGCTGGGCAACCAATTCTTGTTTCAGGCCGTGGGCACTTTGATTCCTTGGCACCCTTCTTCTTCTCCCGAAAACCTTCTCTTGAGCAAACAAATGTCCTCCTAGTGATGATGTTTTTCGATGTTGTCCAGAGTGTTGATCTCCGAACAAAGAAGCCCACCTTCTCCGCATAAATATTGTAGAACTCATAAGCATCATTCTCGTCATCAAATAGCATATTTACTTCCGGCAACATCTTCTCATTGCAGCTATTAATCACAGGAAGAACATCGGCTGCCACCACATCCGCCACTGCTTCCTACCCATGAAAAATGGCAGCACCATGATAAGGTAACAAGGCTTTGTTCTTCCTTAAGACCTAGTGGAAAATAGACAATAGTAGAGAACATACCCCATTTTGTTGTGGATACGCAGGATTCACATGAGGAGGCCAAGATGTGCATGGACGCAGGACTACATGTCCAGGCCAGGACTGTTGTGCTAATCTCAGATCAGTGGTGGGGCCATCTGAAGCAGTAGGCATAGAATTCTGGACTAAGGGAGGTGGCACAAGCGGAGTAGCAATTCGGGGACCCTTCTCCTTTGTACCACCGCCGCTGTTGCTGGACATTTTGTTCTACATACAGGTATACGCCAGTCACGAGCACTCAAAATCCACTTGATAGACAGAATGAAGCTTCTTGTAATTGCACCCTACCGCTAGGCAACACAACTTCAAGAAAAGAAAGAAATGTGGTCAATAAATGAAGCAGCAGTTTACCAATCAACCTTTGGACTATTTAGTCTAATACATCGTGAATACTACTAAAGAATAAAGGGCAGCCCGGTGCATGTAGCTCCCGCTTGCGCAGGGTCCGGGGAAGGGTCCGACCACTTTGGGTCTATAGTACGCAGCCTTTCCCTACATTTCTGTAAGAGGCAATAAAAAGAGGATGAAAGAGGAAATGTTGATTGGCCAAGAAATTAGCATAGATGTAAACAAAATCAACCGAGAAATCACAACAAATTCTTCCACAGTAGAGCTGAACCTGATGGCCAAATTGGATAACCTACTGCTAGATCCGTCCACAAGCAGAACTCGATCCAAGTCAAGCTATGCTGCGCAACCGGCTGGATTTCACTGTACACAAGATTACCTTAAAAGTCCTCGGGTAGGACGGAAGAACCGAGGAGGGAGAGGGAATTGTGATTCCCTACACAATGGTGGCCACTACCATGCAGCCAGGCAGTGGTGGGCACATGACTATATGTAAGGTAAGGCAGACTTAAGCCTTTAGGGAGAGGGCTCCAACCTCACTAATGGACAAGAATGTCAGTACATGTGTATACATATGTAAAATTAAGTTATTTGTGACATAAACTCTGAAAAATCCCGATTTAAGCAGATCAAACCACCCATTACCTTCCTACCACCTCAATCCTCGTATTTGCAATTCAGAGTATTTTCCAAAACATTCAAACCCACCACCGCAGCTCAATTATGAACACAATGGCCACCACTACGGATCAGTCCCTAAAAAACCCAATCGCCCAGTCAACTAATATACCTACTTATACCGACTGGGAACTTCCAAGCATGACAAATGGGACACCCAAGACCACACCACTAACTCTATGCATTCGGTTTATTCAGTTTGGTAAATACCCTTTTGTGGTATGTACACTATCCATACTTCGGTCAATATGGTACATTGGTACTATAAAACTAAAATGCGATTTGGTTTTGGTATATACCAAACTATTTTGGTATGGCTTCGATTAAACCAAAGTTGACGCAAATTTAAAAATGAGAGAACGACGCTTTCTTCCTGTCCTATGTATCTCTGAAGGTTCTGAACTTCTATTCCATACATTTGTCACAACAGGACTTGCATTAGACTAGCCATGACAATTAACTAGCACTAGAAAATTACTCCCTCCGTAAACTAATATAAGAGTGTTTAGATCACTACTTTAGTGATCTAAACACTCTTATATTAGTTTACAGAGGGAGTAGAGGTTAGTGAAGGCATGGATGGATAAATTTCACAAACTAATTAGATGCTGGGAGCAAACCTTATGATGTCAAGGACAAGTCATCTTTGGACCGTAGCACTAGCAGTATAGCATTCCATATTATGCTACAGAACGTAACATAATATGTCTCACCATGAGTGTTCAGATAACGGGAATCACAGACAGAACAAAAGAAAACAGTGTCAGTACGTCACAACCTCCCATAGCCATGGGGCACGAGCATTGCCACAATACCAGTTGCCAACTTCACAAGATGGCAGCTTAGTACTAATTAGCACAGCCCAAGCACCTTTACAGTACTCAGCAGCATTGTAAGTTCCTTCAAATCTGAAAAGTCAAGCGAAATAGGTAACATCAATTTATGAAACCTCTGTATAAGACATGATATCGATGGAATTGCCATTGTTCAGAAACCTATTCGCAGCAAAAAAAAAAAAAGATCCCACTCATTGGCTCATTGCAACTTTGCCACCATAGTAATTAACTAATTAAGGTACAGGAATTACCTGAAGCTTTACCAGGTTGTGCTTGGGCGGGGACGGAGAACGCCGGGAAGTAGGAAGCTGCAACCTGCGAGGGCCGGTGGGTACGGCGTCGGACGGGCGAGTAGCTGAGCAGGCCGCTCGCTTGACGGTGGAACGGCACCGGAGGCGTGGCGATGTAGCGAGGTTGAGCGCCGGACGGCGAAGCGGCGCCGGAGGCGTGGCGAACTGGCGAAGCAGCGAGCCGTTGAGCTCCCGGTGGTGAGCGCGCCGCCGTGTTGCTCGCTAACGCTAGGGTTCGTCTGTCGGTCTGCCCGATGCGCTAGCTGCCGCTTCGGGTAAATCCTATCTGACGCTCAATGCGCCAGATACTCGGCATAGCGCACAGGCGTAGGCTCCATGCCCACTGGCAGGCTCAGGCTGTGTTTTCTTTAGGGACTGCCTATTCGGCGCACTTTATTTGAAGAACGGAGTTAAATATTTACATACGCGTTCATCAAATCCGGTCTTCACATGCCGGACGTGTTCGTGAACACTGACTGGGCACTCTTTAAATCTCTCGTTCACGGTACCCTATATTATTCATACTAAAACATGCAACGTGAATAAACTACGCAGATCATTAAACGGACATTGAAACAAATGTAGAAATGCACACTTCGATCACCAACTGATCTCTATACGATCGCCAAAGTTCACATAAACCACATAAATGACGGACAAGTTTAAACTAAACTACTAAAAACTGGAAATTAAAGACGGAGACGGCGGAGCTTCGCCACTTCCTCGCCGGTTCTTAGCCCTTCGATGGCCGGCGCTGCTGTAGGCGTCCGCGGCAGAAGGTGGATCGTCAGAGTTGGAGCTGTCGTCAGAGGAGGAATCAGAGATGACAGTGTATCCCTTCATCCGCCGGACAACCCAATTCTGCTTCCGCTTGAGCTTGGCCACCCTCGCCGCCTCCATCGCTGCCTCCGCAGTCTCGTGCTCGGACTGCTCAATGGCTAGTCGGAGTAACTTGGCATTCTTCCTCCGAAGTTGGGGAGCGTCCGGCTTCGCCATCGTAAGTGACCGGCGGTGGACCCATGCGAGGAGCCGCTCCTCCTTGCCACGCACCACCGGCATCCCACGGCGACGGCGAACGGATTGCTCGACCTCGTCCCTTTCCCTTGCATGTTGTCTCCCACGGTAGGCGGCGCGCGCCTTCGATTTAGGCGTGCGCGTCGGCGGCGCCGGCGGAGCGGGCACTGGAACCCACCGTTGCCCTTGCGGAGAAATGACCGGCGGAGGAGGTGGGCGACGAAGGGATGGCGCGGATAGAGCCACCCACGCGGAGCTATACGCCAGTCGGGAGGGGCTAGCTCCAACGCACTGCGCCGGCGGGCAAGCGGCAACGAACCAGACCCGAAACTGCCCCGTGACCGCTCCATCGCAATGCAGAGGGCCAGCTCGTCCTCACCATCGACGGAGCCATCGGAGCGGCTGCCAGAGCTCGACATGGTCACCGGAGATGGGATTGGATTGTTAGAGTGACATGTTTCGGGATTAGGGGTGCATGACACGTTGGTCACTCGTCCTTTGGGCTGGGCTGGGCTGGGCCGAGGAGCCCCCGAAACTCATCATCTAGCAGAAGGAATGATCCAAAGACTTTGCGTGTACTCCAAGACCTTGAGATAGTCCATGACACATTTGCCTCTAGGTTCAACCAACCTATCTGTAAACTCTGGTACCCCGATGTATGTATAAACCGACGTACCAGGCCCGTAGAGGACACATTCATTCCTATATGATCTCATGCTAGATCACCTATAACTTGCACCCCATTTGTCGTGGTACTAAGGCTGACAGTAGAATGGGGGGTAGGTATGGAGAGGCAAGATCCTAGCTATGGAGTAGTTGTATACACAAGGGATTTACGAGTTCAGGTCCTTCCCGGAGGAAGTAACAGCCCTACGTCTCGGAGCCCGGAGGCGGTCGACTGGATTATAAGTGTATGAGTTACAGGGGTGCGAACCCGTCTGCCAGTGGAGGGGGTGGCTTATATAGTGTCTGCTAGGACCCCAGCCAGCCCACGCAGCGGAGGGTTTAAAGTACATTAAGGCCAGGCGTTACCTGTAACGCCTTACATAAAGTGTCATCATGGCCATAAAGACTACTTAATTACAGACCGTTTGGATACAGAGTGGCTCTTGATCTTCTGGTGGTCGAGTGAGTCTTCATGGTCGACTGTCTTCAAGTCCGTAGAGTGGAATCCCTCTTGGTCGACTGGAAGGCAGCTTCTTCTAAAGATGTCCTTGGGGAGGGTACTTTGGACGGGTCCATGACCCTACCTTAGGTACATGACTTCATCATTAGCCCCCGAATGCATCGAGGTTTGAGTGAGGAAGGAGTTGATAGTCTTTCCGACCTGTTTTTGTGTTCTGAGCATGTCTCATTCTGGATCAATGACTTTTTAATGATGGCATCAACTTTTCTTTCAGTCGCCTTGATCCATTCTTTTCCTCTGTCGAGTGAACCTTTGAACTTGGTGGACTTCCGAGCGACGGATCTTAGGAAATCTACCGTCTGACAGGTTGCTCTGCTGTTAGCGGATTTAGTGGGATCCGAATTTTGGGAAGCGCACGAAGCGGGGAGGACCGCGGTACTCGGATGGGATAAGGCGAAGACGCCTCGATATCCGCGTCGCCTTTTTCGCCATGTATCGCGCGCGCGACTGTTTCGGGATTTGATAGGATCGCCCGGGCCTACCTGTCAGCCACTCGGAAGTGTCCCTATATAAGGTGCCGGATGAGGGTTTTTGAACAGTGCGTCTCCATTCCCCACTCCACCTTCCTCACCCTCGCCTGCTGCGCCCGCTTTTGCCTCTGCCCATCCACTCCTCGCACGCCTCGCCGGCGACGATGGTGAAGGAGAAGACGACAGCCTTGGAGCGAGCGAAGAAGGCGACGGCGATGGCGAAAGCAAAGGGAAGAGCGACCAGTCGGGGTGGATCTTCGTCGCGGTCCCGCCTGCCGCAAGGTTGGGTCCAAGGAGATTGGATCCGCTCGACCATCACCCAGACGGATCTCGACGATCTGGCCAATGAGGGACTGATCTCCCATGGGTCAGCAAGACTTCCGGGGACCGAGTGGCAACCGCAGCCACTAGAGGGTGAGTGTGTTCTCTTAGCCACTCATGTAGATCGCGGATTTTCTCTACCACCGAATCTTTTCTTCCGAGGGTTTCTGAACTTCTTTGGGGCACAACTCCATCACTTCACCCCCAATTCCATTGCCTACCTCGCCGCTTTCGTGTCTCTGTGCGAAAACTTCCTGGGTTGCCGACCGCACTGGGGTCTCTTTAAGCACATATTCACTTGCCGTTCCCAGACGGTGAAAAAGGCGAGTCCAAATATGAGAGGACTAAAGTAATCCAGATGTGTGGGGGTCTTGGAATCCAAGTGAGGAGTAAGAGTGCTTTTCCAGCCATGACCCTTCCCGAGTCGGTTAGAGGGTGGCAGCCGACCTGGTTCTACTGCCAAGACGAGTCGACGCCGGGGCAGTCGACTGGTCTCCCTCCATTCTCCATGGACCGAGTGAACAAGCCGTCTTCTCTGAAGGTGCTTCCGGAGGAGAAGGCTCAGGTTAAAATGTTGATGGAGCGCGTAGTCCAGCTCATTCGGGACGGAGTGACTGGCATGGACCTTCTGGAGGTTTTCCTTCGTCGGCGTATCCAACCACTCCAATACCGAGGCCACCCGATGTGGCTGTACTGTGGTACTGAAGATACCACTCGGGTCCATCCAGAGGCGGTCAGTGACGCCACACTGGAGAGGTGGATGGCTGCCATCATGGGGAATAAGGATAACCCTCGAGGGGCTAGGAGGATACCACCACTCGACCATACCTATGAACCGGACACAGTATGACCACTTATCCCCGGTTGTGGTCCTATTTTATTCATTCTGTTTCGCTGCAAATCGGTCGATTGACCTTTGTCTTGTTTTGTTGTCTGCCAGGCCACCACCGAGTTGTACTCGATGCCCAATGGGGCGTAGACACCGACTGAGGAGGAGGAAGGAAGTGGGGGCGAAAGCCCGGAGGAGTGGGATTCGAATGGTGATGACGACGATGAAGATGATGACTCTGATGAGGAGGAAGAAGAAGAGGAGGAGGAAGTTGCACCTCCCCGTTCTGAAAGACGCTCGGAGCTTGTCCATGACCCTGCAGCTGAGCGTGGTAAGGGGGTTGTGTCCGTCGCGCAGTCGACCAAGCGTCCTCGGACGACTTCTCCTGCGCCGACTGAGAAAGCTCCGAAGCAATCTCGAGTGGCGCGGTCGAAGCCGACGAAGGTCTTGCCGAAGATGAAGATGGTGATCCCCACTATCTCAGGGTAATGGTGTAACTTGAGTTTTCTTGTTTCACATGAATTTATTCTTGGTCGATTTGTGAGCTGACCGATTGACTTCTGGAATTGTAGTGCTGCTACTTCTGATACCTCGATCAGACCCGAAGATCACAAAATGGAAGACGCTGTCATTTCAAAACCTGGTACGACCTTTTTAGTTCCGTCTTCAGTCGGTTGGACCTTTGTCTTTAATTTTGACTCTTTTCTGCAGCTCCACTTAACGTCGTTATTGACCTTCCTGACGACGATGACGAGGAACCACTGAGGCCGAGGAGGAATAGGAAAGCGTCTGCTGGCAAGGCGACTCAGGATGTGTCGGCACCCGAGACGTTGGTTGTGGAGGGGGACAGCGTCACTCGGCCTACCGTATCCTTTGCGGTGCCGCTGACGAGTGCTCGCCCTTCGTCGTTGAGTGCTGCTCAGCCTTCACTTTTCTCGACCCACCACGTCCTAGAAGACCAAGCCAGCGCTGCTAAAGAAGCAATACGCCAGGCAGGGGTCATGATGGAGCAAGTGAAGGCAATCCGAGACGCCAGTCAGGCGGCTTATGACGCCAGTTCGGCTCTTTAGAGCAATGTTCAGGTTAGTCGGTCACCGCCTGTTCTGTTAGGATATGATATCTGAAAATCCTTCTTTCTGAAAATCTTAGTATATGTCGTACACCCACTGGGTGCGTCGATTGAAATTCCGAATTAGTGGGGGCACGCTGAGTGCACCCACTGGGTGTAGTCCCCAAGGCTATGGTGGATTGCTGGCAGTCGACCATAGTCTTTATGTCTTAAGCTTTTTCTTTACTCGATCAGGTCGAATGGAATCATAGACTGGTGGGGGCACGCTGAGTGCACCCACTAGGTGTAGTCCCCGAGACTATGGTTGACTGCTGGCAGTCGACTACAGTCTGAAGAACACCTCTCTCTCTCTCTCTCTCTCTTTTTTGGCTATTTGTTGGTCGACTGATCGACTCTAACTGATAGAACTAGTGGGGGCACGCTGAGTGCACCCACTGGGTGTAGTCCCCGAGACTATGGTCGAATGTTTATATTCGGCTGTAGTCTTAGAAATGCTATGATTTTTCCTTAGTCACTCGGAAGTGACCTGTTTTTGACATCTATCGATTGGTTCTTCGCAGAAATCTTGCGAGCTTGCAGCTCGTTACACTGAGTTGGAGAACGAGCAAATCCAGCTCGAACTTGATCTAAAACTTGTCCAGGAGAACTTCATGAAGGCAAAGGAGGAGGCAAAAGGTATGTTTGGTGAGAACCTCGACAACTGCTTTTGCCTCTTGTCCATTTCAGAGCCCGATCTCACTGTGACTTTGCAGACAAACTGAGGAATGCTCTGAAGAAGAAAGACCTTGACTTGGCTGAGGTGCAGAAAGCGGCTTTAGAGAAGACCAAGCTCGCAGATGAGAAGCTGGCTTCAATCACCAAGCTTGAAGAGGAAAATACCAATCTGAAAGTTGCTCTTGATGCGGCCAACAAGGAGGTCAGTCGACTGAAGAGTGACAAGATTGTCTTGAGTGACAAGGCCAGTGAGTTGGTGGGAAAGAAGAATGATCTGGAGGCTTATCTGGGAGGACTCGCCAAGAAGTTATTCCTCATGCTTGAAGGTAATCTTTTGTATCAAATAGATATTTTAACTATGATCTCACCATCAGACTGCTGTCTTGACTTTGGGGTTGTGTTTGCAGAGTTCTGCCAGAACTTTGAAGAGGAGACTGGTCGACTGGAAACGAACCTAGATCCCATCAACTCTCCTGTGAAGGACGAAGTCGCCATGAATGTGCTCCGACTTGAGTCTCGCGTTGCTGCTGTTGTCGACTATCTCGCAAGGCTGAAGGTCGCAACTTCCCGCATCGACACAACACTCTGGCCAGGAGAGACGCTTCAGAATGACCTCGAGTCTCTGATGACTCGACTGAACAATGTTCCAAGTCGAGTGCAAGAATGGAAGAAGTCTTCTGCCAGGTGCGGTGCGGATGTTGCTCTGTCTCTGGCCCGTGTTCACTGCAAGTAGGCGCGAGAGGACAAGTTGGCAACCCTCAAGGTGGCCAATACCAAGAAGCATGATTTCTGATCCTTCATGGAGACCTTCATCGCCGCTGCCACTCGGATCGCAGATGGAATCGACCTGGACGAATTCGTTGCGCCTTCCAGCCCTCCGCAGGAGGGGTAAAAAACTTCTATGCTTGATACTTTAAATTTGCCTCGGTATGCCGAGTGGTTTTGTAACCGATAAACTTTAACGGGCTTAGCGCCTGAGCACTTATGGTTCCGTAAGGCGTTATCTGAACTTGGATTCGACATTGAATATGTTTGCATCTGGTTTGAAGTGTCTTTTGCAGGCTAGGATGAAGCACTTATTGCAATCGACTTGTTCCTCAACATCCTTAGGCGAGCACTGGGCTGCAGCTAAGCCCCCGAGTGGGAGGTCCGCTCTCCACTCGGTAGGATTTTCAAAAACTTAGGCGAGCACTGGGCTGCAGCTAAGCCCCCGAGTGGGAGGTCTGCTCTCCACTCGGTAGGATTTTCCAAAACTTAGGCAAGCACTGGGCTGCAGCTAAGCCTCCGAGTGGGAGGTCTGCTCTTCACTCGGTAGGATTTTCAAAAACTTAGGCGAGCACTAGGCTGCAGCTAAGCCTCCGAGTGGGAGGTCTGCTCTCCACTCGGTAGGATTTTCAAAAACTTAGGCGAGCACTGGGCTGCAGCTAAGCCTCCGAGTGGGAGGTCTGCTCTCCCCTTGGTAGGATTTTCCAAAACTTAGGCAAGCACTGGGCTGCAGCTAAGCCTCCGAGTGGGAGGTCTGCTCTCCACTCGGTAGGATTTTCAAAAACTTAGGCGATCACTGGGCTACAGCTAAGCCTCCGAGTGGGAGGTCTGCTCTCCACTCGGTAGGATTTTCAAAAACTTAGGCGAGCACTGGGCTGCAGCTAAGCCCCCGAGTGGGAGGTCTGCTCTCCGCTCGGAAGGATATTTGCGGTGTACCTCTGAAGAAGAAGGCATCAATCGACCTACCTCGTCTTCCTTGCGGAGCGCACATTATACTTGTGGCATAGCTCGGAAGGAGAAGTGGCAGTCGACCTGTACCTCGTCCTCCTCGCGGAGAGCACATTATACTTGTGGCGTAGCTCGGAAGAGGAGGGTAGCAGTCGACCTGCACCTCGTCTACCTTGCGGAGCGCACGTTATACTTGTACTTAGGCGAGCGCTATGCTGCAGCTAAGCCCCGAGTGGGAGGCTGGCTCACCACTCGGTAGGATTTTATTGAAACTTAGGCGAGTACTTGGACTACAGCTAAACCTCCGAGTGGGAGGCTGGCTCACCACTCGGTAGGATTTTATTGAAACTTAGGCGAGTACTTGGACTGCAGCTAAGCCTCCGAGTGGGAGGCTGGCTCACCACTCGGTAGGATTTTATTGAAACTTAGGTGAAATGGATTCGCGGCTAAGCCTCCGAGTGAAAGGCTGGCTCACCACTTGGTAGGACTTTATTGAAACTTAGGCGAAACGGATTCGCGACTAAGCCTCCGAGTGAAAGGCTGGCTCACCACTCGGTAGGATTTTTACAAACTTAGACGAAACGGATTCGCAACTAAGCCTCCGAGTGAAAGGCTGGCTCACCACTCGGTAGGATTTTTACAAACTTAGACGAAACGGATTCACGACTAAGCCACCCACTGGGGGGATTTTATTGAACAAACAAAAGTAACAACAATCACTGGGAAAATTATAACACTATTGTATTTGAAAAATGAACTACATAAGTGCTTTTATTATATTTCCGAGTGGCTACTTTAAGTGTAAAAGGGGCGGAGCAGCTCCGCGTTCCAAGATCGGGGCTCGTCGATCTGGTGCTCGACGTTGTAAAGACGGTACGCTCTGTTGTGGAGAACCTTGGTGACGATGAAGGGACCTTCCCAAGAAGGAGCGAGCTTGTGTGGTTTCTGTTGATCCACTCGGAGAACCAAATCTCCTTCCCGGAAGGCTCGACTCTTCACGTTTTTGGCGTGGAAGTGACGCAAGTCCTGCTGGTAAATGGTCGATCGGATCAAAGCCATCTCCCTTTCTTCCTCTAGAAGATCGACTGCGTCCTGCCGTGCTTGTTCAGCTTCAGCTTCGGTGTAGAGCTCGACTCGGGGAGCGTTGTGAAGCAGGTCACTCGGCAAGACCGCTTCAACTCCGTAGACCAAGAAGAACGGAGTTCTCCCGGTCGATCGGTTAGGCGTGGTCCTTAACCCCCAAAGCACCGATGGAAGCTCGTCGACCCATGCACCAGCTGCATGCTTGAGATCACGCATCAATCGGGGTTTCAACCCTTTGAGAATCAAGCCATTGGCTCGTTCTGCCTGTCCATTCGATTGAGGATGAGCGACTGAAGCATAGTCGACTCGTGTGCCCTGAGATGTGCAGAACGCTCTGAATTCCTCGGAATCGAAGTTTGAGCCGTTGTCAGTGATGATGCTGTGTGGGACTCCATATCTGAATAGCAACTCTCTGATGAAGCTGACAGCAGTGCCAGCATCAAGGTTCTTGATGGGTTTAGCCTCAATCCACTTGGTGAACTTGTCGACTGCTACCAGCACATGGGTGAAACCGCTTCTGCCTGTTTTCAAGGGTCCAACCATATCCAACCCCCATACCGCGAAGGGCCAGACGAGTGGTATGGTCTTTAAAGCTGAGGCGGGCTTGTGTGACATATTGGAGTAAAATTGACATCCCTCACACTTGTTGACTATCTCCTTTGCCATTTCATTCGCTCTTGGCCAGTAAAATCCGGCTCGGTATGCTTTGGCTACGATGGTCCGAGAGGACGCATGATGGCCACAAGTCCCCGAGTGGATGTCGTCAAGGATTATTCGACCTTCTTCTGGCGTTATGCATTTCTGACCAACTCCAGTCGCGCTTTCTCTGTACAACTGTCCCCTTATCACGGTAAAGGCTTTAGATCGGCGGACGATCTGTCGAGCCTCTTCTTCATCCTCCGGGAGCTCTTTCCTTAAGATATACGCGATATACGGCACTGTCCAATCGGGAGTGATCACCAATGCTTCCATGATCAGGTCGACCACTGCTGGAACTTCAACTTCAGTCGGATCTGTGATACTCTTAGGCTGTAGAGCTTCTTCGGTAAAAGGATCTTCTTTAACTGATGGGGTATGTATATGTTCCAAGAATACATCACTGGGGATGGCTTACCTCTTGGAACCTATCTTAGCCAAATCATCAGCCGCTTGATTCTTCAGTCGGGGTATATGATGGAGCTCTAACCCTTCAAATTTCTTTTCAAGCTTTCTCACTGCATTGCAGTATCCAGTCATGGCTGGGCTTCTAACGTCCCACTCCTTCATCACCTGATTGACCACCAAATCTGAGTCGCCATAAACCATAAGGCGACAGACGCCGAGTGAAATGGCCATGCGCAACCCATATAGAAGTGCCTCGTATTCTGCTTCATTATTGGAGGAATCAAAGTGGATTTGGAGCACATATCTGAGCTTATCTCCTCGGGGGGAAACCAACACTACCCTAGCACCGGAACCATTTAACATCTTAGAGCCATCAAAAAACATGGTCCAATGCTCCGATTGAACTTGAGTCGGCTGCTGTTGTTCAATCCACTCGGCAAGGAAATCTGCTATTGCTTGGGACTTAATGGCTTTATTTGCCTCAAACTTGATATCAAGGGGAAGGAATTCAATCGCCCATTTCGCCACTCAACCAGTTGCATCTCTGTTGTGCAGAATCTCTAACAGTGGGGCGTCGCTGACGACTGTAATGGAATGATCAGAGAAATAATGAGCAACCTTCTTCGTGGTCATGTAGATCCCATACACAAGCTTCTGATAATGAGGATATCTTTGCTTCGATGGGGTCAAAACTTCGGAAAGATAATACACTGGGCGCTGGACTTTGAAGGCTTTCCCTTCTTCTTCCTGCTCGACCGTAAGTACTGTACTGACGACTTGTCCTGTGGCTGCAATGTAAAGCAACAGAGGTTCTTTGCTGATTGGAGCAGCAAGCACCAGCTGGGTGGAGAGCAGAGCTTTTAGCTCGGCAAACGCTGCATCAGCTTCTGGAGTCTACTCGAACTTGTCTGCCTTCTTCATCAGTCGGTAAAGAGGCAATGCCTTTTCACCGAGGCGAGAGATGAATCGACTTAATGCGGCCAAGCATCCAGTAAGCTTCTGGACATCATGCACACGCACAGGGCGTTTCATTCGGAGTATGGTGCCAACTTTTTCTGGGTTAGCGTCGATTCCTCGTTCTGAAACGAGAAAACCGAGTAACTTTCCACCAGGAACTCCGAATGTGCACTTTGATGGATTAAGCTTGATATCATACCTCTTGAGATTGGCAAATGTTTTAGCAAGGTCAGTCAACAGGTCGGAACCCTTTTGTGACTTGACCACAATATCATCCATATACGCTTCCACATTCCGACTGATTTGAGTGAGTAAACACTTTTGAATCATCCTCATGAACGTGGCTCCGGCATTCTTGAGACCGAATGGCATGGTGACACAGCACCCGAATGGAGTGATGAAAGCTGTTTTGATCTCATCGGGTCCATACAGACGGATCTGATGGTACCCGAAATAGGCGTCTAAAAAAGACAATATCTCGCATCCCGTAGTTGGGTCGACAATTTGGTCGATGCGAGGGAGAGGAAAATGATCTTTTGGGCAGGCCCGACTGATATGTTTGAAATCGATGCACATGCGAAGTGACTTGTCCTTCTTGGGGACCATGACAACATTGGCGAGCCACTCGGAGTGGTATATCTCTCGGATAAACTCTGCTGCTAGGAGTCGAGCCACCTCCTCGCCAATGGCCTTTCTCTTCTGGACGGCGGACCGTCGAAGATGTTCTTTGACAGATTTTGCTTTTGAGTCCACTCTTAAACGATGCTCAGCCAGCCCCCTGGGAACACCCGGCATGTCAGCAGGCTTCCATGCAAAGATGTCCCAGTTCTCACGGAGGAACTGGATGAGCGCTTCTTCCTATTTAGAGTCGAGTGTTGTGGAAATATGGGTCGGAGTTGCGCTGGGGTCAGTCGGGTGAATGTGAACGGGCTTCGTCTCACCAGACGACTGGAACGCTGACTCTGTGGCGGGCTTCTTGGCCCGCAATAAATCACTCGGATCTGCATTTTTCTTATATTCCTCTAGCTCTACCAGTGTTATCTGGGAATCAGCAATCTTTGAGCCTTTTTGAAAACACTCTTCTGCCTTTTTCCGATTGCCAGTGATGGTGATCACGCCTTTGGGGCCAGGCATCTTCAATTTGAGGTACACGTAACATGGTCGAGCCATGAACCGTGCATAAGCTGGTCTCCTCAAAATAGCATGGTAAGCGCTTTGGAAATCCACAACTTCAAATGTCAGCTTCTCTTTGCGGAAATGCTTCGAGTCACCGAACACCACATCTAGAGCTATTTGGCCGAGTGACTCAGCCTTCTTTCCAGGAATGACTCCATGAAAACTCATGTTACTGGAGCTGAGTCTGGACATCGGAATGCCCATTCCCTTTAACGTCTCCGCATACAATATATTCAGTCCACTACCACCATCCATCAGCACCTTAGTCAGTCGAGTGCCTTCGACGACTGGGTCGACCACCAAAGCTTGCCTCCCAGGGGTGGCTATGTGAGTTGGATGATCGGACTGGTCAAACGTAATGGCAGTTTGAGACCATCTCAGATAGCTTGGCGTCGCCGGAGCGACCATATTTACCTCACAGTTGATAACTTTCAATCGACTTTTGCTCTCCACATCAGCAAAAATCATCAGGGTGGAATTGACATGAGGGTATCCTCCATCACTGTCCTCTTTGTCCTCAGCCTTGTCCAACTCCTTTTCCTTGTCCTTGGGCTGTTTTCCTTGAAACTGCTGGATTAAGAGCCGGCACTGGCGAGTGGTATCTTTCGGGTAGATGAAGTTACCCTCTTCGTCTTTCTTCGTGTGGATGTGACACGGTAGATCCATCACGTCATTTCCTTCCTTATCCTTTACCTTCTTGGGGTTCCAGGATCCTTTGGGCTTCCCTTTAAATTTGCCCCGAGTCACGGCCAGAGCCTCCCCAGGAGCAGCCGGCTCGGCCTTCCGCTTCTGTTTCCGACTGGAGTTTCCTTTTTCTGACTGACTCGGCTTGTACTTGCTACTCCGAAGTCGATCCTCTTCTTCACCATTGGCATATTTGGTGGCAATCTCCATCATTCAACTCAGGGTCATATCCCCGGTCCGACCAAACTTCAAACTTAACTCTCTGTTCTTAACACCATCCTTGAAGGCACAGACCGCTTGATGATCAGATACATTCTCCACGGTATGATGCAAGGTGATCCATCTCTGGATGTAATCTCTGAGGGTTTCATTCGACTTTTGCACGCAGACCTGCAGCTCTGTCAATCCTGCCGGTTGCTTGCAAGTTCCCTCAAATGTCCTAACGAACACTCGAGAAAGATCTTCCCAAGTGTAAATGCTGCTAGGAGCTAACTGATTCAATCAAGCCCTGGCCGAACCCTCCAACATGAGTGGTAAGTGCTTCATGGCCACCTCATCATTACCGCGGCCAATCTGTACCGCCACTCGGTAGTCTTCAAGCTAGGTTTCGGGCTTGGACTCACCAGTGAACTTACTTACCCCAGTCGCCAACCTGAAGTTGGGGGGTATCACTGCGGCTCTGATGGCTCTGCTAAAACATTCTGGACCTGAAACATGGACTCGGCTGCTAGTGGGCGCATCTCTGTCGTGGCCACCTCGATGAGCTCTATTCCGATCGACCAAACCTTGCATGATGATGGATCTCGCGTCAAAGCCTGGTTCCCTGGGGTCGACCGAAGCTCTTCGCCCAACACTGAGCTGGCGCCTATCATCTTGCTGCCGATGGGCGTAAGACCCACCCCTTGGGGGAGGAGTGGGCACTCGACGCCGATCATCACGATCGAATCGGTCATCATACTGGTCACGTCGACCATCACGTCCTTCGCGCCGTAGAGGCGATCTTGGGCTATGAGCCGACTGGACTGTATTCACAGCGATGGATCGACTGTGAATCCTATTGCATGACTGTGACACAGCTGAATTCTGATCTCCTGCTGCTCGGAGCAAATCCCGGATCTGCATCAAGCCTCTGCCAGCCTCCGACTGAGAGGGCTGAATTGACTCTGCTATACGGGCTGCAGCTGCTAGATTCTGAATCGGGGTTCGATATACCTGAGTTGGTTGCAGAAAGAGTTGAAGTCGACTGGAGTCGGGTACTCGTTGCCGCGCACGTTCGTCAAGTGCTCGCTGGAGGTTCTCCAGTCAAGTGCGTTCAGCCAAGTTGGCCAAACGCGCCTCCTCCAAGGCACGAGCCTCGGGAGTTTCTCCTGCGATGGGAGTATGCAGGGCATCCATGTTCCGGCGGCGAAGATCTTCCCTTTGCAGAGAAGTGAGCGGCTCGGGCTGATATTCTTCATGGACCTGAGCGGGATCGCCTCCACCATCCATCCCGTCGGTGCGAGGGAAGCCGGGAGGGCCACGAGGCCCATTGACCATCAGGACCTCCGCCGCTGGATCACTGCTGTCGCACTCGGATGCAGTCTCTATGGAGCCAGTCGACAGATCAAATAGGCCGTAGAGAGATTCGTCGGGCTCGATTGCCGCGACTTGGGTGGTGGCCGATTGGTGAGCCACTGCGTGTCTCACCCACCGCTGAAGCCTCGACCGACCAGAGCGCTTGCACTGGCGGGAGACAGGGAGGGAAGACGACACAGGAGTCGACCGATAGGGAGCCGACGGTTGCCGCAGCAGGACGCCGTGGACACATGCACAAAAATGCGTCGCACCGCGGACGGGGAGCGCTTCGATGTTGAGTGGAGCCTCCTGGAGCCAAGCGGAGTCGTGGCGATGAAAGTGAGCGCACCGAGACGGATCTCGCGGCCCTCGACCAGAACTCTGCCAGAAACCATGATGAAGGCAATCGGAACAATTGCAACTTCTCCAAAAAGTCGCTAAGACACCTGCCCCACGGTGGGCGCCAACTGTCCTGGTACTAAGGCTGACAGTAGAATGGGGGGTAGGTATGGAGAGGCAAGATCCTAGCTATGGAGTAGTTGTATACACAAGGGATTTACGAGTTCAGGCCCTTCTCGGAGGAAGTAACAGCCCTACGTCTCGGAGCCCGGAGGCGGTCGACTGGATTATAAGTGTATGAGTTACAGGGGTGCGAACCCTTCTGCCAGTGGAGGGGGTGGCTTATATAGTGTCTGCCAGGACCCCAGCCAGCCCACGCAGCGGAGGGTTTAAAGTACATTAAGGCCAGGCGTTATCTGTAATGCCTTACATAAAGTGTCATCATGGCCATAAAGACTACTTAATTACAGACCGTTTGGATACAGAGTGGCTCTTGATCTTTTGGTGGTTGAGTGAGTCTTCATGGTCGACTGTCTTCAAGTCCGTCGAGTGGAATCCCTCTTGGTCGACTGGAAGGCAGCTTCTTCTAAAGATGTCCTTGGGGAGGGTACTTTGGACAGGTCCATGACCCTACCCTAGGTACATGACTTCATCACCATCCACAATCAATACAACAAAGTAGGACGTAGGATTTTACCTCTTCGAGAGGCCCAGAACCTGGATAAAACATCGGTGTCCCCTGTGGCCTGTTACCATCTAGCCAAGGCTACCAGACCGGGACCCCCCTACCCGAGATCTGACGGATTCAGCTCCATCATTGGTGGACAATACAAGTCCCTTTGTGTAGCCGAAGCAGCTCGATGGCATCATCAGCCGATGGCCAGATCGGCGACAGCACGGCCCTCACGCGGAAATTCCCGCACTTAGGCTTGACTAATCAATCAGAGAAGTTTGAGACTCCAGGGCACCGCCGAGACATTGAGCTCGACGAGTTAGGCCTCGATGCAATATCCTCCTCCACGACATTAGATCTGGTCGAGGAGTAGCAGGGTACTTCCACCCAAAAACCAACGTTATACCAGGCTTGGGACGGAAGCTATGTTGTGCGGGACCAATCCTAGAGCTCGAGTCTGATGATGCAATATGGATGTCTGGCTAGCCAGGCCCCACAAGTAGGACCAGGGCCGACGTTAGATCGACCTTGGAAAAATTCACCCGAGAGACCGATGTCAGATCGGATCAGAATAAAAAATTCTCTCCCAGCCACCCCCACACCGAGTACTGCCCCCAATTAGGATCAACCGACATCTAGGATCTAGCATCGTCATGCAAAATAAAAACGGGACGATCCGACAATTTTGGTCACATCTTTTGTTTTTGAAAAGCGAAATTTCAGACTGCATGGATCAGGAGGCCATAGCGGCATTCCATCACAACATCCATGATGAGGGAATTGGGAAGGCGGTTTCACGAAAATTTCTCTGGACGCACTACAAGAAATATGTCAACTTACAACCATCACTATTGGTCATTGAATGGTCATTGTTTTTCATTTGCGACCTTTTGTGACCAAAAACAGATGGTCAAAAACTGGCCGTCGTAAACTGAAATTAACGACCTTCTTTGTGATATGTAAAAGGTCATTGGTTCTTTGACCAAATTTTTGGTCACTAGCAGCCTCCCCAGACCACGTGGGATCCAGCGTGGCAAGCTGACGTGGATAAGAATCAGCCCGGTCCAATTCGGTGTTTATATGGGCCAAGCCCATTAATTCAGCCCATTTATTTTCTTTTCGTGCAAATTTTGGTGAACTACACGGGCCAAGCACTACAATTCGGCCTTTTTATTTTCTAGGCCATGGCCTTTTTGCACCAACAGTTTTAGTTTTCTTTTTTATAAAATGGGTCCATTAGTCAAGCAGGTCCCACTTGTCAGGTTCTGAAGTGGGTCCCAGCTATTAGGCTCAGATTCTTCATATTTCAATTTGACATCATATTTCAATTTGATAGTAAGAAAATAACCAGTATTTAAACAGGCAAGCAGAAAACACACATAATAATTCAAATAACAATAGTCAGATTCAGTACGAGCTCTACAAATGACACGTAATACAAGCTCTAACATATACAACGCTTTACAAGCTCTACAAATGCAAAGCTCTAGAGTACTTTACAAGCTCTCCAAGTAATGTTACAAGCTCTACAAGTGTTTTATTCTTCAAAATGGAGCTCCTTCGATAGAGATCAAATGCCGGACTCACTGGACGGCCATAGTCAGGACTGGGCTAACAGAACGACCGCATGCCTTCCATGATCGCCCTGTTACATGAATCAGCTTAGAAGAATTAGAAAAAACTGGAGCCAATATATTATGAAAATTCCATTCAAAAAAGGAGTAAAGGAGTAAAGGACAATTCTTTATAGAATGATAAACACATTTTAGCTAGTACTGAGCTTTTTTAGCTGAGCTAGTTAAAATGAGATATTCATACAAGACACTATGAATATGCATGGCACAAGTGCAGGTCCTGGTTATTGGCTACACATGTAACACCAATAAAATGGATAGAACAATAACAGGAACAACTCCAGATTACACACAAAGCTCTATTCATAGTGCCAGCAATGGATAAAATCATGCACACAGTATAAGTCTGACTATAATATAACCAGAGAACTAAAGATTCTACGTACTTAGAACTCAACTAATAAGTGAGAGTGATCTGATTGTATGCAAACAATCTATTTTTATTTGTTTATATTACTAAAACAGACATATCTTCCTTTATGTGAAGAAGTCTGCTTCCTTCTTTAGTTAGTAGTAATCGTTCCATGCAAATCAACCGTGTGTGTATGCTTGATCATGGTCTGGAGATTACATGCATAGAGGAACAGAATCCTAAGCAAAATAGCATCAAACAGCGGTGGGTGCTCAACTATTTACCATACACAAGCAACACTTAAACCATAGCATGTGTATATACTTGTGTCACATCAGGGGGTTCAGAATGTACTCAGTCTATTCTAATAAAAAGGATTGGGAGCAGAGGAAGAGGGGGGGGTGGATATGGACGTGCTACCTGCTGTTGTGGTGGTGCCACTTGGTGATCGTGCTTGAGCTCCTCCTGATGCTGCCGACTAACCTACAGGACAAACAAGACCATGGGTGAGCTGCAGCACATGCACATACAAGAAGTGAAGGTAAGGAGAAGAACCTGGAAGAAGAGAGGTGCTATGTCCTCCTCCGTCCGTGCCCGTCCTCCTCCATGCCAGTATCGAACAGCCTCCGTTCGTCGTTTGCAAGCACCATGCGCATTGGTTTGCCATGAAGCCCTTGTCCTCTGCTGCATGGATGAACCCAAAGCATCAGTACAGCTACATGATAACCCACAAGTGTAGAGGACCGCAACAACTTTCGAGGGTAAAGTATTCAACCCAAATTTATTGATTCGACATAAGGGGAGCCAAAGAATATTATTGAGTATTAGTAGTTGAGTTGTCAATTCAACCACACCTGGATAACTTAGTATCTGCAGCAAAGTATTTAGTAGCAAAGTAGTATGATAGTAATGGTAACAGTGGCAAAAGTAAAGATAATAGTTTTGTAGTGATTGTAACAGTAGAAACGGAAAAGTAAATAAGCGAAACACAATATATGAAAAGCTCGTAGGCATTGGATCAGTGATGGATAATTATGTCGGATGCGATTCCTCATGTAATAGCTATAACAGGGTGACACAGAACTAGCTCCAGTTCATCAATGTAATGTAGGCATGTATTCCGAATATAGTCATACGTGCTTATGGAAAAGAACTTGCATGACATCTTTTGTCCTACCCTCCCGTGGCAGCGGGGTCCTAGCGGAAACTAAGGGATATTAAGGCCTCCTTTTAATAGAGAACCGGACCAAAGCATTAACACATAGTGAATACATGAACTCCTCAAACTACGGTCATCACCGAGAAGTATCTCGATTATTGTCACTTCGGGGTTGTCGGATCATAACACATAATAGGTGACTATAGACTTGCAAGATAGGATCAAAAACACACATATATTCATGAAAACATAATAGGTTCAGATCTGAAATCATGGCACTCGGGCCCTAGTGACAAGCATTAAGCATAGCAAAGTCATAGCAACATCAATCTCAGAACATAGTGGATACTAGGGATCAAACCCTAACAAAACTAACTTGATTACATGGTAAATCTCATCCAACCCATCATCGTCCAGCAAGCCTACGATGGAATTACTCACGCACGGCGGTGAGCATCATGAAATTGGTGATGGAGGATGGTTGACGATGACGACGGCGATGAATCCCCCTCTCCGGAGCCCCAAATGGACTCCAGATCAGCCCTCCCGAGAGAGATTAGGGCTTGGCGGTGGCTCCATATCGTAAAACGCGATGAAACTTTCTCTCTGATTTTTTTCTCCGCGAAACAAAATATATGGAGTTGGAGGTGATGTCGCCGGAGCGTCAGGGGGCCCACGTGACAGGGGGGCGCGCCCAGGGGGGAGGGCGCGCCCCCACCCTCGTGGACAGGGTGTGGGCCCCCTGACCTTGATTCTTTCGCCAGTATTTTTTGTATTTTCCAAAACTTTGTCTCCGTGGATTTTCAGGTCATTCCGAGAACTTTTGTTTTCTGCACAATAAACAACACCATGGCAGTTCTGCTGAAAACAGCGCCAGTCCGGGTTAGTTTCATTCAAATCCCGCAAGTTAGAGTCCAAAACAAGGGCAAAAGTGTTTGGAAAATTAGATACAATGGAGACGTATCAACTACCCCAAGCTTAAACCTTTGCCTGTCCTCAAGCAATTCAGTTGATAAACTGAAAGTGATAAAGAAAAACTTTTACAAACTCTATTTGCTCTTCTTGTTGTTAATATGTAAAGCTAGCATTCAAGTTTTCAACAAATATTATGAACTAACCATACTCACAATAACACTTAGGTCTCACAATTACTCATATCAATGGCATAATCAGCTAGCGAGCAATAATAATAAAACTCGGATGACAACACTTTCTCAAAACAATCATAAGATGGTATAACAAAATGGTATCTCGCTAGCCCTTTCTGAGACCGCAAAACATAAATGCAGAGCACCTTTAAAGATCAAGGACTGACTAGACATTGTAATTCATGGTAAAAGAGATCCAGTCAAGTCATACCCAATATATACCAATAGTAATGAATGCAAATGATAGCGTGCTCTCTGATACGCCCCAAACGTATCTATAACTTTTGATTGTTCCATGCTATTATATTACCCCTTTTGGATGTTTATGGGCTTTATTTTACACATTTATATCATTTTGGGACTAACCTACTAACCGGAGGCCCAGCCCGTATTGCTGTTTTTTTTGCCTATTTCAGTATTTCGAAGAAAAGGAATATCAAACAGAGTCCAAATGGAATGAAACCTTCGGGAGCGTGATTTTTGGAATGAACATGATCCAGAGGACTTGGAGTGCAAGTCAAGAAGTAGCTGAAGCTTCCATGAGATAGGAGGGCGCCCCCCATAGGGCGCGCCCCCTGTCTCGTGGGCTCCTCGGGCGTCCACCGACGTACTTCTTCCTCCTATATAAGCCTACATACCCTGAAAACATCCAGGGAGCGAACAAAACACAATTTCCACCACCGTAACCTTCTGTATCCGCGAGGTCTCATCTTGGAGCCTTCGCCGACACTCTGCCGGAGGGGGAATCAACCACGGAGGGCTTCTACATCAACATCCTTGCCCCTCCGATGAGTTGTGAGTAGTTTACCACAGACCTACGGGTCCATAGTTATTAGCTAGATGGCTTCTTCTCTCTTTTTGGATCTCAATACAATGTTCTCCCCCTCTCTTGTGGAGATCTATTTGATGTAAACTCTTTTTGCGGTGTGTTTGTCGAGATCCGATGAATTGTGGGTTTATGATCAAGTTTATCTATGAATAATATTTGAATCTTCTCTGAATTCTTTTATGTATGATTGAGTTATCTTTGCAAGTCTCTTCGAATTATCAGTTTGGTTTGGCCTACTAGATTGATCTTTCTTGCCATGGGAGAAGTGCTTAGCTTTGGGTTCAATCTTGCGGTGTCCTTACCCAATGACAGAAAGGGTTGCAAGGCACGTATTGTATTGTTGCCATCGAGGATAACAAGATGGGGTTTATATCATATTGCTTGAGTTTATCCCTCTACATCATGTCATCTTGCTTAATGTGTTACTCTGTTCTTATGAACTTAATACTCTAGATGCAGGCAGGAGTCGGTCGATGTGTGGAGTAATAGTAGTAGATCCAGGCAGGAGTCGGTCTACTTGTTGCAGACGTGATGCCTATATACATGATCATGCCTACATAATGTCATAATTATTTGCTTTTCTATCAATTGCTCGATAGTAATTTGTTCACCCACCGTAATACTTATGCTATCTTGAGAGAAGCCACTAGTGAGACCTATGGCCCCCGGGTCTATCTCTTATCATATTTGCTTCCAATCTACTTTTATTTGCATCTTTACTTTTTGCATCTATATTATAAAATACCAAAAATATATTTATCTTATCTTACTATCTTTATTAGATCTCACTTTCGCAAGTGGCCGTGAAGGGATTAACAACCCCTTTATTGTGTTGGGTGCGAGTTCTTTGTTTGTTTGTGTAGGTGCGTGTGACTTTTGAGGAGCCTCCTACTGGATTGATACCTTGGTTCTAAAAAACTAAGGGAAATACTTACGCTACTATTGCTGCATCACCCTTTCCTCTTCAAGGAAAACTAACGCAAGCTCAAGACGTAGCAAGAAGGATTTCTGGCGCCGTTGCCGGGGAGGTCTTCGCTCAAGTCAAGACATACCAAGTACCCATCACAAACTCATCTCCCTCGCATTTACATTATTTGTCATTTGCCTCTCGTTTTCCTCTCCCCTACTTCACCCTTGCTGTTTTATTCACCCTCTCTTTCCCAATCTCCTCCTCTCTTTTTCGCTTGCCTTTTTCCATTTGCTTGTGTGTTGGATTACTTGTTGCCATGGCGCAAGATAATACCAAATTGTGTGATTTCTCGAATACCAATAATAATGATTTCCTTAGTACTCCGATTGCTCCTCTTAATGATGTTGAGTCTTGTGGAATCAATACTGCTTTGCTGAATCTTGTTATGAAAGATCAATTCGCCGGCCTTCCGAGTGAAGATGCCGCTACTCATCTAAACAACTTTGTTGATTTGTGTGATATGCAAAAGAAGAAAGATACAGATAACAATATTGTCAAATTGAAGTTATTTCCGTTTTCACTTAGAGATAGTGCTAAAGTTTGGTTTTCATCTTTGCCTAAAAAATAGTATTGATTCTTGGAACAAGTGCAAAGATGCTTTTATCTCTAAGAATTTTCCTCCCACTAAGATTATTACTCTTAGGAACGATATCATGAATTTTAAACAACTTGATCATGAGCATGTTGCCCAATCTTGGGAAAGAATGAAATTGATGCTTCGCAATTGCCCTACTCATGGTTTGAATTTATGGATGATCATACAGAATTTTTATGCCGGCTTGAACTTTGCTTCTAGAAATCTCTTAGATTTGGCCGCGGGAGGCACATTTATGGAAATCATGTTAGGAGATGCTACAAAACTTCTTGATAATATTATGGCTAATTATTCTCAATGGCACACCGAAAGATCTTCTAGTAAAAAAGTGCATGCTATAGAAGAAATCAATGTTTTGAGTGGAAAGATGGATGAACTTATGAAGTTGTTTGCTACTAAAAATACTCCTCTTGATCCCAATGATATGACTTTGTCTTCTTTGATTGAGAATAATAATGAATCTATGGATGTGAATTTTGTTGGTAGGAATAGTTTTGGAAACGATGCTTATAGAGGAACTTTAATGCTAGACCGTTTCCTAGTAATTCCTCTAATAATTATGGAAATTCCTACAATAATTATTATGGTAATTTTAATAATATGCCCTCTGATTTTGAGAATAGTGTGAAAGAATTTATGATTTCTCAAAAGAATTTTAATGCTTTGCTTGAAGAAAAATTGCTCAAAGTTGATGATTTGGCTAGGAACGTTGATAGGCTTTCGCTTGATGTTGATTCTATTAAACTTAGATCTTCTCCTCCTAAGCATGATATCAATGAGTCTCTCAAAGTAATGAGAATTTCCATTGACGAGTGCAAGGAAAGAACCGCTAGATTGCGTGCTAAAAAGGATAGCTTTGTAAAGGCGTGTTCTTCTAGTTTCCATGAAAATAATGATGAAGATCTTAAAGTTATTGATGCGTCTCCTATTAGATCTATGTTTTGAATATGAATCTTGATAATTATGGGACTGATGATGAGTCAACTTTACCTAGAAGGCGTCCTAAGAATTCGGAGTTTTTAGATCTTGATGCTAAATTTGGTAAAAGTGGGATTGGAGGGGTCACAACTTTAAATAGTATCGAACCCACTATCTCGGATTTCAAGGATTTTGATTATGATAATTGTTCTTTAGAAGGTTGTATTTCCTTGTTGCAATTCGTTGTTAATTCTCCTCATGCTTATAGTCAAAACGAAGCTTTTACCAATCATATCGTTGATGCCTTGATGCAAGCTTATGATGAAAAACTTAATTTGGAAGTTTCTATACCTAGAAAACTTAATGATGAGTGGGAACCTACTATAAAGATTAGAATTAAAGATCATGAGTGTTTTGCTTTGTGTGATTTGGGTGCTAGTGTTTCCACGATTCCGAAAACTTTATGTGATATTCTAGGTTTCCATGATCTTGATGATTGCTCTTTAAATTTGCATCTTGCGGATTCCACCATTAAAAAGCCAATGGGAAGGATCAATGATGTTCTCATTGTTGCAAATAGAAATTTGGTGCCCGTGGATTTTATCGTTCTTGATATAGATTGCAATCTTTCTTGCCCTATTATTCTTGGTAGACCTTTCCTTAGAACGATTGGCGCGATTATTGATATGAAGGAAGGGAATATTAGATTCTAATTTCCATTAAAGAAAGGCATGGAGCACTTTCCAAGAAATAAAGTCAAATTACCTTATGAATCTATCATGCGGGCTACTTATGAATTTAGTGCCAAAGATGGCACTCGTTAGATCTATCTTCGCTTTTATGCCTAGCTAGGGGCGTTAAACGATAGCGCTAGTTGGGAGGCAACCCCATTTTCTTTGTGTTCTTTGTTTTTGCTCCTGTTTAGTAATAAATCTTGCATCTACCTTCTGTTTCGATGTGTTTTTATCTTTTAATTAGTGTTTGTGCCAAGCAGAACCTATAGGATAACCTATGATGATAGTTGATTTGATTCTGCTGAAAAACAGAAACTTTGCAAGCACGAATTTAGTTTTGTTAAATCACAGAAATGTGATTTTGCGCTGATTATTTTTGCTTCTGATCAATAAACAAACTTTCCAGGACTTCCTATTTTGGTAGGATTTTTAGAGCGCCAGAAGTTTGCGTTAGTTACAGATTGCTACAGACTGTTCTGTTTTTGACAGATTCTGTTTTTCATGTGTTGTTTGCTTATTTCAATGCATCTATGGCTAGTAAATTAGTCTATAAACCATAGAGAAGTTGGAATACATTAGGTTTAACACCAAAATAAATAAATAATGAGTTCATTACAGTACCTTATGTGGTGGTTTTGTTTTCTTTCACTAACGGAGCTTATAAGATTTCCTGTTGAGTTTTGTGTTGTGAAGTTTTCAAGTTTTGGGTAAAGCTTTTTTGGACTATGGAATAAGGAGTGGCAAGAGCCTAAGCTTGGGTATGCCCAAGTCACCCCAAGATATTCAAGGATAGCCAAAAGCCTAAGCTTGGGGATGCCTCGGGAAGGCATCCCCTCTTTCGTCTTCGTTCATTGGTAACTTTACTTGGAGCTATATTTTTATTCGCCACATGATATGTGTTTTGCTTGGAGCGTCATGTATTATGTTAGTATTTGATTTTTAGTTTACCACAATCATCCTTGATGTACACACCTTTTGGGAGAAGCCTATTTGATTAGAATTTGCTAGAATACTCTAAGTGCTTCACTTATATCTTTTGAGCTTGATAGTTTTTGCTCTAGTGCTTCACTTATATCTTTTAGAGCACGGTGGTGACTTATTTTTGTAGAAATTGCTAGTCTCTCATGCTTCACTTATATCTTTTTGAGAGTCTTTTAGAACAACATGGTATTTGCTATGGTTATAAAATTGGTCCTAGAATGGTAGGCATCCAAGTTGGGTATAATAAAAACTATCATAGGAAGTGAATTGGATGCTATGATCAATTTGATACTTGATAATTGTGTTGAGATAGGGAGGTAGTGATATTAAAGTCATGCTAGTTGGGTGATTATGAATTCAAAGAATGCTTGTGTTGAAGTTAGCAAGTCCTGCAGCATGCACGTATGGTTAAAGTTGTGTAACAAATTTGAAACATGAAGTGTACCTGGCTTGTGCATCCTTATGAGTGGCGGTCGGGGACGAGCGATGGTCTTTTCCTACCAATATATCCCCCTAGGAGCATGCGTGTAGTACTTGATTTTTGATGACTTCTAAATTTTTTCAATAAGTATATGAGTTCTTTTGACTAATGTTGAGTCCATGGATTATACACACTTATACCTTCCCGCCATTGCTAGCCTCTTCGGTACCGTGCATTGCCTTTCTCACCTTGAGAGTTGGTGCAAACTTCGCCGGTGCATCCAAACCCCGTGATACGATACGCTCTATCACACATAAACATCCTTATATCTTCCTCAAAACAGCCACCATACCTACCTATTATGGCATTTCCATAGCCATTCCGAGATATATTGCCATGCAACTTTCCACCGTTCCGTTTATCATCATCATGACATACTTTACTTTTGTCATATTGCCATTGCATGATCATGTAGTTGACATCGTATTTGTGGCAAAGCCACCATGCATTAATTTTTATACATGTCACTCTTGATTCATTGCACCATCCCGGTACACCGCCGGAGGCATTCATATAGAGTCATATCTTGTTCTAGCTTCGAGTTGTAATTCATATGTTGTAATCAATAGAAGTGTGATGATCATCATTATTAGAGCATTGCCCCCCCCAAAAAAAGAAGAAGTAGAAAGGCCAAAAAAAGGCCCGAAAAAAGAAGAAAAAAAGAAAAATAAAAAAGGAAAAAGAAAAAAAAGAAATAAATAAAAAGGGCAATGTTACTATCTCTTTTTCCACACTTGTGATTCAAAGTAGCACCTTGTTCTTCATATAGTGAGTATCATAAGTTGTCTTTTTCATACTAGTGGGAATTTTTCATTATAGAACTTGGCTTGTATATTCCTACGATGGGCTTCCTCAAATGCCCTGGGTCTTCGTGAGCAAGCAAGTTGGATGCACACCCACTAGTTTTCTTTTGTTGAGCATTCATTTTTAGCTCTAGTGCATCCGTTGCATGGCAATCCCTACTCCTCATGTTGACATCAATTGATGGGCATCTCCATAGCCCGTTGATTATCCTCGTCAATGTGAGACTTTCTCTTTTTTTGTCTTCTCCACACAATCCCCATCATCATATTCTATTCCACCCATAGTGCTATATCCATGGCTCACGCTCATGTATTGCACGAAGGTTGAAAAAGTTTGAGATTATTTAAGTATGAAACAATTTCTTGGCTTGTCATCGGGGGTATAGAAGTTGGGAACATTTTTGTGTGACGAAAATGAAGCATAGCTTAACTATATGATTTTGTAGGGATGAACTTTCTTTTGCCATGTTATTTTGAGAAGACATGATTACTTTGATTAGTATGCTTGAAGTGTTACTATTTCTTTTATCAATATGAACTTTTATTTTGAATCATTTGGATCTGAACATTCATGCCACAATAAAGAAAATTACACTGAGAATTATGCTAGGTAGCATTCCACATCAATTTTTTTATCATTTACCTACTCGAGGACGAGCAGGAATTAAGCTTGGGGATGCTTGATACGTCTCCAATGTATCTATAATTTTTGATTGTTCCATGCTATTATATTACCCCTTTTGGATGTTTATGGGCTTTATTTTACACATTTATATCATTTTGGGACTAACCTACTAACCGGAGGCCCAACCTGTATTGCTGTTTTTTGCCTATTTCAATATTTCGAAGAAAAGGAATATCAAATGGAGTCCAAACGGAATGAAACCTTCGGGAGCATGATTTTTGGAACGAACGTGATCCAGAGGACTTGGAGTGCAAGTCAAGAAGCAGCCGAAGCTTCCACGAGATAGGAGGGCACCCCCCTGTCTCGTGGTCCCCTCGGGCGTCCACCGACGTACTTCTTCCTCCTATATAAGCCTACGTACCCCGAAAACATCCAGGGAGCGAATGAAACACAATTTCCACCACCGTAACCTTCTGTATCCACGATATCTCATCTTGGAGCCTTCGCCGGCACTCTGCCGGAGGGGGAATCGACCATGGAGGGCTTCTACATCAACATCCTTGCCCCTCCGATGAGTTGTGAGTAGTTTACCACAGACCTACGGGTCCATAGTTATTAGCTAGATGGCTTCTTCTCTCTTTTTGGATCTCAATACAATGTTCTCCCCCTCTCTTGTGGAGATCTATTCGATGTAAACTCTTTTTGCGGTGTGTTTGTCGAGATCCGATGAATTGTGGGTTTATGATCAAGTTTATCTATGAATAATATTTGAATCTTCTCTGAATTCTTTTATGTATGATTGAGTTATCTTTGCAAGTCTCTTCGAATTATCAGTTTGGTTTGGCCTACTAGATTGATCTTTCTTGCCATGGGAGAAGTGCTTAGCTTTGGGTTCAATCTTGCGGTGTCCTTACCCAGTGACAGAAAGGGTTGCAAGGCACGTACTGTATTGTTGCCATTGAGGATACCAAGATGGGGTTCATATCATATTGCTTGAGTTTATCCCTCTACATCATGTCATCTTGCTTAATGCGTTACTTTGTTCTTATGAACTTAATACTCTAGATGCAGGCAGGAGTCGGTCGATGTGTGGAGTAATAGTAGTAGATGCAGGCAGGAGTCAGTCTACTTGTTGGGGACGTGATGCCTATATACATGATCATGCCTAGATAATCTCATAATTATTTGCTTTTCTATCAATTGCTTGATAGTAATTTGTTCACCCACTGTAATACTTATGCTATCTTGAGAGAAGCCACTAGTGAAACCTATGGCCCCCGGGTCTATCTCTTATCATATTTGCTTCCAATCTACTTTTATTTGCATCTTTACTTTTTGCATCTATATTATAAAATACCAAAAATATATTTATCTTATCTTACTATCTTTATTAGATCTCACTTTCGCAAGTGGCCGTGAAGGGATTAACAACCCCTTTATTGTGTTGGTTGCGAGTTCTTTGTTTGTTTGTGTAGGTGCGTGGGACTTTTGAGGAGCCTCCTACTGGATTGATACCTTGGTTCTCAAAAACTGAGGGGAATACTTACGCTACTATTGCTGCATCACCCTTTCCTCTTCAAGGAAAACCAACGCAAGCTCAAGACGTAGCACTCTCCAGCGGGTGCTTTTTAATAAGAGGGATGATGACTCAACATAAAAGTAAATAGATAGGCCCTTCGCAGAGAGAAGCAGGGATTTGTAGAGGTGCCAGAGCTCGATTTTAAAATAGAGATTGAATAACATTTTGAGCAACATACTTTTGCTGTCAACGCAACAACTATGAGATGGCTGTATCTTCCATACTACATGCATTATAGGCAGTTCCCAAACAGAATGTTAAAAGTTTATACTCCCCCACCACCAACAAGCATCAATCCATGGCTTGCTCGAAACAAGGAGTGCCTCCAACTAACAACAACCCTGGGGGAGTTTTGTTTAATTATATTGATTTGCTTTGATCTTTTTGGATCATGGGACTGGGCATCCCGGTTACCGGCCCTTTCTCGTGAATGATGAGCGGAGTACACTCCTCTTGAGAATAACCCACCTAGCATGGAAGATATAGGCAGCCCTAGCTGAAACAAGAGCTGCTCGAGCATACAAAACAGAATTTCATTTGAAGGTTTGGAGTTTGGCACATACAAATTTACTTGGAACGGCAGGTAAATACCGCATATAGGAAGGTATGGTGGACTCATTGGAATAACTTTGGGGTTTAAGGAGTTTGGATGCACAAGCAGTATCCCCACTTAGTACAGGTGAAGGCTAGCAGAAGACTGGGAAGCGACCAACTGAGAGAGCGACAACAATCATAAACATGCATTAAAATTAATTCACACCGAGTATAGGCATGAGTAGGATATAATCTACCATGAACATAAATATCATGAAGGCTATGTTGATTTGTTTCAACTACATGCGTGAACATGTGCCAAGTCGAGTCACTCAATTCATTCAAAGGAGGGTACCATCCCAACATACCACATCATAATCATTCTAATAGCATGTTGGCACGCAAGGTAAACCATTATAACTCAGAGCTAATCAAGCATGGCACAAGCAAGTATAATCTCTAAATGTCATTGCAAATATGTTTACTTCATAACAAGCTGAACCAGGAACGATGAACTCATCATATTTACAAAAACAAGAGAGGTCGAGTTCATACCAGTTTCTCCCATCTCAATCAGTCCATCATATATCATCATTATTGCCTTTCACTTGCACAACCGAACGATGTGTATTATAATAATAATAGTGCACGTGCATTGGACTAAGCTGGAATCTGCAAGCATTCAACTAAAGAGAGAAGACAGAGTAATATAGGCTCTAAGTTAAATAATCAATCATGCATATGAGAGCCACTAAACATTTTCAATATGGTCTTCTACTCTCGACCCCCAAAGGAATGAAAAGAAAATAAAACTATTTACACGGGAAAGCTCCCAACAAGTAAGAAGAAGAACGAGAAATCTTTTTGGGTTCTCATTTTAATTTCTACTACAAGCATGGAAATTAAACTAACTAATTTTTTGTTTTTTCTTAAGGTTTATCAAACTCACAAGAAAAAGGCTAGAAAAAGAAAATCAAACTAGCATGGATAATACAATGAAAGAGTATGAGCACCGACAACTAGAATAGTGTGTGAACATGAATGTAAAGTCAGTGAGAAATACGTACCCCCCAAGCTTAGGCTTTTGGCCTAAGTTGGTTTAGTGCCAAGGGTAGCCTGGCTGATATGCGTAGTTGTAACTGGGGTTGTACTGAGATGCAGCAGCAAACGCCTCCCGAGCTGCGGCATGTTGGCGATCCGCCTCTGCTCTCCCCTCGTGTTCAGCTGCTTCCTCCCTGGTAACAACATATCCTCCTTTTTCCTGGTAATCAAAAAGGAGAGGACCAGGAAGAGTAACATGGACAGCGCTACGTCTGTCAAAGATTAGTCGATACTGGAGGAATTGTTCATTCCTCTTAAGAAAATGATGTTGGACCATCTTGTCATAATCTAAATAAGCAGGAGGCAACATCATATCCCCCTCTCGTGGGGCTATACCAAGATAATTTGCCACACGGGTCGCATAAATTCCTCCAAATAAATCTCCAGCTCTACCATTATTATGCAACCTACGTGCAACTATTGCACCCAAGTTAAAATCTTTATAACCTAACACGGCACTCTTGAGGACACAAAGATCAGGCACACAGATATGACATGCTTCATCTTTACCGTTAATGCATCTACCAATGAAGAGAGCAAAATAATGTATAGCAGGAAAATGCCCTATGGTAGCTTGTGCTATGTCCCTAGATTCTCCCACAATAATACTAGCAAGAAAGTCTCTAAATTCAGATTTGTGAGGATCATTAATATTACCCCACTGTGGAAGTTTGCAAGCAGTTGTAGAATCCTCTAAGTCCATGGTATAAGATGTATGATAGATATCAAATAGGACACTCGGAGAATTACGTGTACATTTATATTTAAACCTTCACACAAATGAATCAGTCGATTGATAGTACCGAGGACACTTATCTTGTAAGAAGTCCTCCAGATCGGCATTATGCACATACGCGTCAAATTCCTCCTTAAAACCTGCTTCGACCATAAAATCGTTGGATGGACACTCACAAGCTCGTACTTCTGCGTCCCTTGGTAGTTCATCGTCTTGCTCACGTATAGCAATCCTGGGTCCTTTCTTTACCGAGGAACCACCTTGGTACATTCTTCTAGACATAATTCTTTTTCTGAAAAATTTCTGAAATTTTAGTAACTTCAAAATAAAAGTGAATAAAACTAAACAAGATTGGTAGCAACTACTCCTACAAGTGCCTAGAGCCTATATCATGCATTAGAATTACTTGGGACCTCATAAATTTAACATGCAAGCTCAAGAACATGGTCACCTATGCAGTAAAAATTTGCAATGAATAAAGCACTAGAACAAAAACTAATTGGACCAATGGAGGAGTCACATACCAAGCAACAATCTCCCAAAGCAGTTTTGTGAATGGAGCTTTGAGCAAGGAGATCGAAAATCGCAGCAAAATGAGCTAGAACTCGTGCTTGAGCTGGATGGGGATTTTTTTGGGAAGAAGATGGAGTGTGTGGGTGCTGGCATAAGTGGAGGGGGGCCACCAGGGGCCCACGAGACAGGGGGCGCGCCCTCCACTCTCATGGCCTGGTGCTTGCCCCTCCTATAGTGTTTTCAGTGCCTAAAATCCTCAAATATTCCATAAAAATCATACTAAATTTGTAGGGCATTTGAAGCACTTTTATTTTTGGGATATTTTTTATTGCACGGATAATTCAGAAAACAGACGGATAATACTATTTTTTGCTTTATTTATTCTAAATAACAAAAAGTAAAAAGAGGGTACAGAAGGTTGTGCCTTCTAGTTTCATCCATCTCATGATCATCAAAATGAATCCACTAACAAGGTTGATCAAGTCTTGTTAACAAACTCATTCCGAATAACACGGAACCAGAGAAATTTCGAATAACACTAGATTACCTCAACAGGGATATGAACATCCCCAACAATAAGAATATCATACTTTTTCTTAACAGTAGGGAGAGGAAATTCAAAACCTCCAATAATAATAGTTGAAACTTTTCCAATAGAATTGATGCTATGAACTTGAGATTGTTTCCTCGGAAAGTGTACCGTATGCTCATTACCACTAACATGAAAAGTGACATTGCCTTTGTTGCAATCAATAACAGCCCCTGCAGTATTCAAAAAGGGTCTACCAAGGATAATCGACATACCATCGTCCTCGGGAATATCAAGAATAACAAAGTCCGTTAAGATAGTGACATTTGCAACCACAACAGGCACATCCTCACAAATACCGACAGGTATAGTAGTTGATTTATCAGCCATTTGCAAAGATATTTCAGTAGGTGTCAACTTATTCAATTCAAGTCTACGATATAAAGAGAGAGGCATAACACTAACACTGGCTCCAAGATCACATAAAGCAGTTCTAACATAATTTCTTTTAATGGAGCATGGTATGGTTTGTTGGGGATATGAATATTTGTGTAAGCCGCCCAGGAGGGGCCGGGTTACGCAAAGAGTACTCATCAGAGGAAGCCCAAGACCAAGCATGAAGATGGCGGTTCAATAAGGAGCTTAAGGCTCACGGGAGGCTTAAGCCCATTGTAGTAAACCACCATGATGGCATGACTTGTAACATAAGGTAGATTTAACTGGTCACCGAGCCGGACTCTGTTGATAAGCCGGCCGGGACTCTGTACTCCGCAGGGTGTCAGCCCCTGTATATAAGGGGACGACCTGCGGCGGCTTAGGGCAAGAAACAACTCATCGAGAGCTGGGCATAGCGTATCTCGCTCCCTGGTTATCGAAACATCAATACCAACCCAACTAGACGTAGGCCTTACCTTCACCGTAAGGGGCCGAACTAGTATAAACTCTCTCGTGTCCCTTGTCCCGATTTAACCCCTTCAAGCTTCCTAGTTGTGATGGCTCCACAACTAAGTCCTTTCACGAGGACATCGGACGTGACTATTCCACGACAGTTGGCGCCCACCATGGGGCCAGCGCACGGTGGATTTGAGTTCTTGAAGGGAAACTTCGAAGGGCTCAAGGGGTACGTAGTGGGCCTGATGACCAAGAGTCGTCGCGACAAGATCTACATCGACGATGAAGGCTGGGGCCCCGACGCTGGCTCAATTGAGTACGGGTACCGGGTCCCCTTCGGCGGAATCCACGTCTTCATCGGCCGGATCGGTGAGCCGGGCCCTGAGCCGGACAACTGCACCGACCTCGTCGAGACGGCTCAGCGTGCGAGGAAGACCCGAACTCAGCCGGTCATGAGGCGTGCCTTCGTGGGCTGCGTCCACGGAGAGGAACTTTCTGGATCTGAAGATGGGGGTGAGACGGCCGTCCTTTCAGACGGTGACTCATTCGCCGGCTCAACAGATTCGTTGTATCAGGTACAAGACGGCATGCTCGGGGGCTGTTCCGATGGCATCAGTATTCCGGACCCCGATGAGCCGCCAAGATGGGCCGGAATCTTCATGGCTGGAACTCAGCCCGGTTCAAATTCTATAGCAGCGGTAGCAATCACGTCTGGATCAGGAGCAGCCGGGGCAGGTGGCCCCGTGCGCCCACCAGCTCAGGTGCTAATGGATCTCATGGACAAGCTTATGGCCCTGTTAACCGCCACGGTTATTCCTGCAGATAAAGATGAGCATGACGCAGCGGTGGCTCAAGTGCGTGAGGAGATAGCTTAGGCCAAGGAGGCTTTAGCAGCTGAGGATACCAGACTAGCTGCGGAGCGGGCGGCCCTCGACGCCCGGGCACAACGTTTGCAGTCAGAAGCTTACCAGCTCACGATGAGCTTAAACGCATCCAATGAGGTAATGAGGAGGAGACATCAGAAAACGCAGTCCTGTCTACCTCCGAATTACGACCCCGGGTTCTCTTTGCTACCCCCGGAGCCGGCCCTAGTAACCCGCCAGAGGCCGACCAGCATATGACAGCCGGAACAGGAGGACCGGCTCAGCCTAGGGACACGGTGCCGCCTCACGTAAGCATGCCACCGCCGCGTTATGTGTCGATCCCACCGGGTCACTTTTCCAACCCCATGGAGAACTTGATCGCAGCTTTAGCGTGTTTAGCGGCTCTTCCTATGGAAGGAGATGACCCAACGGCGGTGGAGACCCGGAGGGTCAGGGAGCTCCTCTAGACAGCCCTGGCTCAGCACGAGACCTATTCTTACAGCTGGGACAGGATTCATTCCACTCCCCCGCCCTGGTTAGCACCACCTCGCCAGAACCGGAGCCCGAGTTACAGCAGACGCATGGAGTCGGAGGCTTTGTCAAGCAATGCCCAACGACGTAACCAGCCCGGGGGCTATAATCCGGCGCAGGACCAAGTACGTCAGGAGAATGATCACCCGGAGTATCCAATGACATCTGTTGAGGCGGGAGTAGCCACTAGAACCGGCGGAATCCCTTGCCTGGTGCTGGCTCTGCGCGATGTACGTCTGCCCAAGGACTTTAAGGGACCTCGAAAGGTACCAAATTACACGGACGATTTACAGCCCGGAGCATGGATTGAGAGTTATGAGATGGCCATGGAGCTACTAGAGGTCAGTGACGTGGCAATGGCTAAGTATTTCACCATGATGTTGGATGGAACGGCCCGGTCTTGGCTAAAGGGTTTACCACCCAATTCCATTGGTTCATGGGGCAAGTTAAAGGCCCGGTTCATCCAGAACTTCAAGGACACCTGTAAGCAATCCATGTCGATTGTGGACTTGACGGACTGCAAGCAGGAGGAAGGCGAATCCACCACCCATTGGGTACGGCGGGTCAAAGAGATAATTCATTCCTCTGATAAGATGGACACCGGCTCTGCAGTTCTTATGCTGGAGAAAAATTGCCGTTTTGAGCCGCTGAGGCAGAAACTGGGGTGCCTTAAGCGTGACCTCACAGATATGGGTACGCTGATGGCAGCTTTGGTCAAATACGCCGATTCTGATAGTACCAAGGATCCCGCGTCTGACGATGAGAAGACAGGGAAGGGAAAAAGGAACGGCAATGGAAAGGGTCAGCAGCATAACCCGGGGAATCAAGGCGGCAATAAGCGTAAGGCGGACGGTAACCCGGAGTTTGTGGCCAATGCCAACGTACGAGGTAACAATCAGAGACGTAAGGGTAAACCGCCTCGCTCCGGCGGGTCAGGCCCATCGCTGGAGCAACTACTCAATGAGCCCTGCCTGAGACACGGCACTCGGGAGCAGCCGACCACACATCTATGGAAGGATTGTGCGATCATGAAGGCGTTTAAAAACTCCAACACCTTCGACGGCGGTCAAGGATCTGGTGGCGGCTCAGGGGCCGGCGGCTTTCATGGCCCGGGTGGCGGTTCAAATTCCGGTTTTTAGGGGCATCCAGGTGGCAACAGTCAGCAGCAGTCTGGTCAAGGCGGAAAACAGCAGCAACAGTCGGGTTATCAAAGCCATCCGAAGCAGTTGAGTGGTGGACAGTATCACGTGTTTACCACTAGCTTGTGCAAACGTGATCAGAAGGTTCATAAGAGGGCTGTGAATTCCGTTGAGCCGGCAATCCCTCGTTATTTAAGGTGGTCAGAGCAGCCCATCATATGGAGCAGGGAGGATCATCCTCCGCGGGTCGATAACCCAGGCCAGTTGGCTTTGGTAGTGGCGCCTCAGGTTGGTGGGTATAAGTTCACCAAGGTGCTCATGGATGGAGGTAGTAGCATCAACATCCTTTACTACGAGACCTTTCAGCGCATGGGGTTGCCTGATAAAAATCTGAGAACATCCAACACTGTTTTCCATGGAGTTGTCCCTGGTAAGTCGGCTTACCCAGTTGGAAGGATTGAGCTGGAGGTGGCTTTTGGAGATGAACATGACTCCCGAGCTGAGAAGTTGACGTTTGAGGTGGTCAAGATCAGGAGCCCATACCACGCTCTGTTTGGACGGCCGGCTTATGCTAAGTTTATGGCCCGGCCATGTTACGTTTATTTACAGCTCAAGATGCCGGGTTACAAGGGCACCATCACTGTACATGGCAGTCGTAAGGTAGCATTGGAGTGTGAAGAAGGTGACGCGGCTTATGCTGAGTCGGCCTGCGCAGCAGAGGAGCTCAAATTTTATCAAGATAATGTTGACCCGGCGGATATGACATCCCTGAAGAAGCCAACTACAGAGCATGACCCGGCATTGCAGTTTAAGTCGGCAGCTGAGACAAAGCTTGTTGACTTTACCCCGGGTGATTCTTCTGAACAGTTCAGCATCAGCAGCAACTTGGATCCCAAATAGGAAAGCGCGCTCATCAAGTTCATCCGTGAGAACCGGGACATCTTTGCATGGAAACCTTCTGACATGCCGGGTGTACCGAGGGAACTCGCTGAGCACACTCTCAATATTGATCCAAAGTATAAGCCGGTCAGGCAGTTTCTTCGCCGTTTTAATGAAGAACGACGGAAATCTATTGGGGAAGAAGTCGCCCGGCTCTTAGCGGCCGGGTTTGTTATTGAAGTTTTTCACCCGGAGTGGTTGGCTAACCCGGTGCTCGTCCTCAAGAAGAATGGCACCTGGCGGATGTGTGTGGACTACACGGACTTAAACAAGGCTTGTCCAGCTGACCCTTTTGCTCTTCCCCGTATTGATCAAATCATTGATGCTACGGCGGGTTGTGAGCGTTTGAGCTTTTTGGATGCTTACTCCGGTTATCATCAGATTAAAATGGCAGTTAAGGACCAGGAGAAGACGGCTTTCATCACTCCGTTTGGAGCCTTCTGCTATGTATCTATGCCATTTGGGCTCAAGAGTGCCCAGGCGACTTACCAGCGGTGTGTGCAGAATTGTTTGCACAACCAAATTGGGCGTAATGTCCATGCTTATGTGGATGACATTGTGGTGAAGTCCAGAGAAAAGGAAACCTTGATATCCGACTTAAAGGAGACCTTTGATAATCTCCAGGTCTACAAGATGATGCTTAACCCGGCCAAATGTGTGTTTGGTGTCCCTGCAGGCAAGCTTTTGTGCTTTCTGGTGTCCAACAGAGGCATCGAAGCTAACCCGGAGAAGATTAAGGCGATTACCTCTCTGGCTAAACCGGCGTGCATCAATGATGTTCAGCGACTGGCAGGTCGCGTCGCCGCCTTAAGTCGGTTCATAAGTCGGCTCGGTGAGAAAGCCCTCCTGTTATATCAGATGATGAAGAAAACTGACAGTTTTGTTTGGAGTGAGGCTGCTGATGCTGCTTTTGAAGACTTAAAGAGACAATTGTCTGAGCCGCCGGTTCTTGCGGCTCCAATTGACAAAGAGCCTTTGCTGTTATATGTGGCTGCCAATTCACGAGCCGTCAGCGTTGCCATCATGGTGGAGCGTAAGGAAGCCGGTAAGGAGCATCCGGTTCAACGGTCGGTTTATTACATCAGTGAGGTGCTCATTGAATCAAAGCAAAGGTACCCTCATTGGCAGAATCTTGTTTATGGGGTGTTCATGGCAAACCGGAAGTTGAAGCAGTATTTTCAAAGCCATCCTATAACTGTGGTAAGTTCTGCTCCTTTGGGAGACATTATTCAGAACAGGGAGGCCACAGGACGAGTCGCCAAGTGGGCTATTGAGCTTGGGCCTCATGGCTTGAAATACATGCCCCGGACGGCTATTAAGTCTCAGGCCTTAGTGGACTTCATAAATGATTGGACAGAATTGCAAGCCCCTGAGGAGAAGCCAGATAACACATACTGGACTATTCACTTTGACGGGTCTAGGCAGCTAGAAGGCTCGGGGGCTGGAGTGGTGTTAACTTCCCCTCGAGGTGACAAATTTCGTTATGTACTCCGGCTTATGTTTCCATGTACTAACAATGCAGCTGAATATGAGGCATTACTCCATGTTCTCCGGATGGCTAAGGAGATGAACTTAAGCTGGGTACGATGCTTGGGCGACTCAGATTTGGTGGCTCAGCAAGTGTCAGGCAAGTGGGATTCCAAGGACCCCCTCATGGCGGCTTATCATCGTGAGGTAGATGCTGTAGCTGGTCACTTCACGGGTTATCAAGTGGAACACATTGATTGAAGGAAGAATGAGGCGGCTGACGCTTTAAGCCGGTTGGGATCCCAACGTAAGCCGGTGCCGCCCAATACCTTCTCAATGTGTTACATAACCCCTCTGTCAAGGTGCCTACCGAGGAAGAATTAGCAGTGCCAGACCCGGAGGCACAGCTGGTGGCGGCTCTTCATGTTATCCCGGATTGGACGGTGCCTTACTTGGCTTATATGACCCGGGGTGAGTTACCGGAGGATGAGACGTTGGCGAGACAAATCGTCAGGCGTTCCAGATCCATGACAATTGTTAACGGCGAGTTACATCACCTCAGCGTCACGGGGGCGTTTTAACGCTGCGTATCACCTACAGATGGCCAAGAAATACTCCGTGAGATCCATGAAGGAGATTGTGGCCATCATGTCGGGTCAAAATCCCTTGTAGCCAAGGCCTTTCGTCATGGTTTCTATTGGTTGACGGCTCATGCTGATGCAGAGGACCTGGTCAGTAAATGTGATGGGTGTCAAAAGTTCTCACGACGAGCTCATGTGCCGGCTCAAGAATTAAGGATGATCCCAATCACTTGGCCGTTTGCGGTCTGGGGGCTTGATATGGTTGGACCTTTCAAAAGGTAGAAAGACAAAAAGACACATCTATTGGTGGCAGTGGATAAGTTTACCAAGTGGGTTGAGGCAGAGCCGGTCAGTAAATGTGATGCAGTCATGGTGGTTCAGTTCATAAAAAAGGTGATCTTTCGTTTTGGCTTTCCACATAGCATGATAACTGATAATGGCACTAATCTCTCTAAGGGTGCCATGGAAGAGTTCTGTCAAAGAGAACATATCCGGCTTGATGTTTTGGTCGTTGCTCATCTTCAATCCAATGGTCAAGCAGAAAGAGCTAATCAAGAGATCCTGAAAGGTATCAAACCCCAGCTCTTAGTCCCCTTACAGCGGACTTCGGGTTGTTGGGTGGAGGAGTTACCCTCCGTGTTATGGAGTATCAACACTACGCCTAACAGATCTACGGGATACACACCTTTCTTCATGGTTTATGGAGCAGAGGCAGTCCTGCAAAGTGACATCCGGCACGACTCACCCCGTGTGGCGGCTTACATTGAGGCGGATAACGAAAAGGCTCGTTAGGATGCACTTGACTTGTTGGACGAGGAGCGAGACTTGGCAATAGCCCGCTCGGCGATTTACCAGCAAGACCTGCGCCGCTATCACAGCCGCCGGGTTGGAAGCAGAACCTTTCAGGAAGGCGATTTGGTGCTCCGGCTCATCCAGGATCAGTCTGATATGCACAAGCTATCCCCGCCTTGGGAAGGACCCTTTGTGGTCAGCAAGAATCTGCATAATGGGTCATATTATCTCATCCATATTCGAGAGCACAAGGACTCATTTAAATCGGAGGAAGAGACCCGCCGGCCGTGGAACATAGCTCATCTCCAGCCTTACTATACTTAAGTTACCTTTTTACGATACTTTTTATAATGTACATATTATATAAAGCAATAAAGCAGGACCTCTGTCCTTTTTCCATAAAGAAATGTTGCCTATTTTCTTTATCAGGTGATGGACACTGCCAATAGGGGACGGATCATATCTGAATCCGGCTTTCCCTTTGGTCCGGCTTATGATCATATCTGAATCTAGCCTTGATCATTTGGGGGCTTCCTGTTCAAACATAGGTCGTATTCGAACCAAAGAGAACATAGCTATCGATACCCACTTGATCGGCATATTGCCAAACCCACTTGGGGGCTTCCTGATCAAATTTGAATCATAGCTTAACCCCTTTGGGTCTGACGTGGATCGTATTCGAATCAACGTCATTAAACAACTCTTATGTTCACTTGGGGGCTTCCTGTTCAAACATAGGTCGTATTCGAACCAAAGAGAACATAGCTGTCGATACCCACTTGATCGGCATCGCCAAAGCCACTGGGGGCTATATGATCGTATCCGAATCTTAGCTTAACCCCTTTGGAATGGTTTTCTGATTGTATTCGAATCAGGAGCCTGTGAACATTTGCAAGTATGATTATTTTCACTATCATTGAAACCTTCTTGAGGAGATGGTTCTTGATCTTTCCGGTTTATATTAGTTACTTCAGGTTCTAACAAGTGCCAGGTAAAAACTTATATGAGCCGGAGAGGTTATTAAAAAGGGTCGCAGGTATGCTGTTTTGATTATGTTTTAAACTAATCATGAACCGGCTTATACATATGATTTTTGATCATGACCGGGTTATCAATATTCTATAACCCGCTGGTACAGTGAATCGTCCAGGAAAGCCTTGCCTGTTTTACGTGCAGGTTAAAACGGAGCAAGGTGAAGGATCGAGGAAACACTTGATTAACATAAGCAAGATGAATTTGGGACTGGTGGCTTAACAAAAGCAATAAGTACCATAAAGCATGATAGGCATTAAGGAGTTTTTCTATCCTATTACAAGACTCCCCGAGTCTGAATAAGTGAAGCATTGTTCTTTGCCAAGTTATAACCCGGCTGGCGGCTCATTCCTCCGGTTGGCTTGATGACTCCGGGTTATCCTTCCCCGCCTCTCCTTCGGTTGTTGTGTCCTGGAAGGTGGACGAGGCCCAGTCAATGCCGCTCAAAGGTTCAAATTTAGCTTCATCATCTATTAAACTGGTCGGGTCCACTTCAGGGGCAAAGGTATGCTTACGCGTTGGAGGGAGCAGGCTGACTTGGTCATATGGGACATTTGGGATTCTCCGGTTCTCGCTATCATAACCCGGCGAATACTTGGTGAGATCAGTATCCTCCCCAATGAGAGTCGCCAGAGGGCGTACGACTTTAACATAGGCAGTGAAATCCTGTTCGCCAAAAGCAGTGCCGTCCTCCTTAAGACTTGGATATCCAAGAGAGAGGTCAGTAAGGTCAAGCTCTGGCACCCATGCTTTTGCCCGACTCAATGCAGCCACGGCTCCGGCTCTCGCGGATGCCCGCCTTAAGTCTTGAATGCATTGAGGTAGCACCGACAGATGTCTCAACACGTCTTGCAGGAGCCGGGGAGAGGTGTTTGATAAAGCCACAGCGGACAACGCACGCTGTGACCCGGAGTACAGCTGCTCTACCAAGGTGTACACTGCCTTAAGCTTGACAAGCATATTCTCCTTCAGATTGGTACTCCTGGGGCTTGCATATTCACAGGTATAATAGTAAGCCGGAGGCAACTATTACGATAACTCTTGAAGGATTACAATATTTATGAGCGGCTTACCAAAGATAGCTGAGACCATTTGGGATATGTGCCGCTTTAAGTCGGACAGCTCATTTGTTGCCTCAGCAAGAGATGCCTCCGCTGTTTCAACCCGGGTCACTAGTGAAGCCCTCTCATCAACCCAAGTCTTCTTTTCCGATTCAAAATTTTTCTTCAGCTTCTCTTGTTCAGAGACACTGAATTCAAACTTGGAATTGGCTTTCTGAGCTTCGAGCTCTTGGGTTTTCAACTGGCTTTTCAAATCAGCAATCTCCGCCTCAAATTGACTTATGGCGGCCTGCATTGACATCAGGTTATGGTAAGAAGCTTGGTAAGATAACATTTAAGTCCCAAATACTTTACAAGTAAAGGTACTTGGCACTTGGGGGCTAATATATGTTTAAAGAATTTTTAGTCTATTTTACCAAGTCACATATATTAAGTCTCAAGCACTTTACAAGTAAAGGTACTTGACACTTGGGGGCTAATGTAACCCAAACTTAAAGTTTCATGTTATCTCCGGGTTAAACATATTCAATTTAAACCGGACAAAACTAATAGCTGACAGATTATTAAGTCTATAGCGTATTCATTCATAAGCAATAGACTTGGGGGCTTGTACCGTAAGTAAGATTCAGAGTGAAAGCTTAAATTTTACCTCAGATTTATGCTGTATTTGCTTCACCATGTCAATTTCTAGGTCACGACTACTGTGTACTTGGTTCAGATAGCCCGAGACTATATCACCAATACTTAGGTGAGAGTAATCAGTGATGTCTTGTTTGGACTTTCGGTGCTGGGCAAACTCTTCCTTGGCGGTGCATTGGGCAAGGGCAGTAGGCCGGCCCGGTTCAACATACTGGCTCTTCACAATTTCAACTTCCGGGTCAGCCGACTTGGCCGGGCTAGGGATTTCCGGGTCATCCGAGTTGTGAATCACGTCCTCTGCAGGCGGGTCAGAAGTTGGTTCCGGAATGTCAGAAGCCGGTTCAGGCAGTGGCTGATGAGTGGAGCTGTCTGGAACGGATGAGTCAAGGACCGGTTCAGTAACCACCGGGTCTTGGGGCGGCTTATTCTTCTTTGCCCTCTTGCTGGGCTTTACTTGCAAGCTGTCAAACAAAGTGGAAAGATAAGTATCAAAGTATAAGAACGGATAACCTCAAGGTAGAAAGGTTATATTACCTGGGAGCCGTTTTGAAAGCCGGCATGTTCGATTGCATTGACTCATCAGAAGAAGGAGAGGTATCCTGATAGTTGGAGTCAGATGAATTGAGAGGTTGGCGAATCAAACCCATCAAGGGTAAAACAAAATGTAATTTGGAGATAACCTCGGTCCGATGCTTCCTGGTTACGCCGGGTAAGCCGGAGGAAAGCTCTGCGTCCTGGTTGGCCCGAGTCTGCCCCGATTTTCAAGCTGCTGTTGCTTCAAAAGAAATTGAGGATCTTGTTAAGCGAGAGGGTGTGAAAACCTTACTTTCTGGGTCACCCTTCGGATTCTTTGTGTTGGCAAAGGCTCTGAGTCAGAGGAAATTATAGTTACCTCTTCGCCAGCTGCTTGACTGTTCCCAGTATCCTCCTGAAAGGATCAAACGTCAGTAAGATAACGGCAAGGGAGTTAAAGAAAATCAAAAAGATTACCTCTTCCTCATCTGAAGAAGAGTCGTCCAATTTAAGCATATCAGAGGCGCTGGGGTTCTTATTTTTAGAGGTACCCGTCCTCGCGGCTTTCCTCTCGGTCTTCTTGGCCGCCCGGGCCAGTTTTGCAGCCTCATGGTCATACTTGACCTTCCAGAAGTTGTCATCGGCCTGTGGAAAAGACAAAGAATCATAAGTACCAGAAGGTAACATATTAAAGAGTATTTGTGAAGACTAGTAACTTACTGCAGGAGCCGGATTCTTCTTGCAGAAGGGAAGCAAACTGAAAGTATTACTGGTTACAGTGCCCTCCTTCAACATCGATTGGACTGTAGCATCTACCACATCATCTGGTAAGTCCTCAGGACTATGATTGGGTCGTCCTTTTCGCCTGTGTAAGTACACATTAAGCCGGAGCGGCGGCTTAATGGTAGTATCCACCAGGTGACCCAGACTCGGACCAAATCAATTCCAGTTAACCCGTTGCCCAAAAGGGCCTTGATCTTTCTGATGGTGGGGTTAAGAGGCAGGCGCTCAACAGCAGTTAACTTGTCCGCCAGATGATGATTGGACTCAAGACGCAGGGCGCGAAAGCCGGGTAGAGGCTTCTCGTTAGCCGGAGAGGTGTCTTGGCAGTAGAACCACGTCTGGTTCCAGTCTTTGGGATGACTCGGCAGCTCAGCGTAAGGAAAAAGGCAGTCTCTCGGCCGCTGGATTGAGATGCCGCCAAGTTCAAGACTAGGTCCGCTGGCGCGCTCATTCTGCCAGTTCAAGTAAAAAAGCTCTCTAAACAGCAGCAGACTTGGTTCCTCTCCTAAGTAAACCTCGCAGAAAACTTGGAAATTGCACAGATTGGACACAGAATTGGGTCCAATGTCTTGAGGCCTCAGGTCAAAGAAATCCAGAACTTCTCTAAAGAATTTTGAGCTGGGAGGGGCAAATCCCCGGGTCATATGGTCTGTGAATACTACTACCTCCCCGTCTTTGGGTTGAGGTATCTCCTCAGACGAGTGAGGGGCACGATAGGATATGACCTCGTTTTTTGGCAGATGGCCAGACGTTACAAGCTCGACAAGTTTGCTTTTAGTGACTGTGGATGGAACCCAGTTGCAAGTCACAGGGGCCTTGGCCACCTTAGGAGCCATAACAACAGTGGCCTACGACAAGGTAAAAAGTCCGGTTCACATTTAACCCGGGAGAAATATTCAAAATTTATTTAAAATAGCGGCTTAAGCAAGGGGCCTAATGATATAAGGGTGATTGTGTAGTAAAGTTTAAGCCGTTGACAGGATCAATAGTGATTCAAAGATTTTTTAAGGTCATGAGAGGAAGGCAAGGCTTACAGTTCAGTGTCACTTATTTAAGCCGGACGCTTATACAATGGGGACAAAAGTAAGTTTTCCAGAAGAAGCTTTCCGGGTGATAGAAACAAGTTTCACGGACAACAGCCTTTATTATGGATCAAACTATTGTTCTGAAGGAGAATTTTTCTAGACCTAAAAACAGGACAGAGAAGTTCATGCATCCAAAGGAGGTTTCTAAATAAGAGAAATGAGACCTATTTTCTGTGCGAGATCAACACAAACAACTACCGCAGCAGTTCTGCACAGTTTTTTACAATCTAAACAGGCTGCCGAAGTGCAACTAGCAAGGATTCGCATCGGGCGGTGATGAACCCGATGAACTTGACAGAGCTTCAAGATAGATCTGAGGAAAGGGAAGAAAAGAACTCACGGATGAGGATGAACTGCGGAGGCTCGTCATCGATCTCTGGTTACAGTCAAGTTGATGCAGCGGCCTGAGTCGATGAAGACGAGGGGGTCGATGGTGACGGCGGCGGAGCTTGAGAGGCAGAGAGGAGAGGAAGAAGACGACTGAAAGAGTAAAAGGGAAAGGACCCAGGTCATGGCTATTTATAGGGAGGAAATAACTGAGACGGCGCGGGAAACAAGGAGATAACAATTATTATCCAGCGGCCTTGACGCCTCGATTTTCAGAACAGTCAGTAAAGAAGAGATCCGTTGAAGGATTCAGTAGAATAAAAAATGAGTTAACGGAAGGATGATGTCACGCCGGGTTAAGACGGATCCAGAAGATGACGTCATGGCGTGTTAACAAAAACCCTCTGTATAGTCAGAAGACTGAAGATTTAATTATTTACAAATATTTTTTAGATTGACATGAGCAGGTTCAAATCAATCCGGGGCCTAATGTTGGGGATATGACTATTTGTGTAAGCCGCCCAGGAGGGGCCGGGTTACGCAAAGAGTACTCATCAGAGGAAGCCCAAGACCAATCATGAAGATGGAGGTTCAATAAGGAGCTTAAGGCCCACGGGCGGCTTAAGCCCATTGTAGTAAACCGCCATGATGGCATGACTTGTAACGTAAGGTAGATTTAACTGGTCACCAAGCCGGACTCTGTTGATAAGCCGACCGGGACTCTGTAAGCCGCAGGGTGTCAGCCCGTGTATATAAGGGGACGAACTGCGGCGGCTTAGGGCAAGAAACAACTCATCGAGAGCCGGGCATAGCGTATCTCGCTCCCTGGTTATCGAAACATCAATACCAACCCAACTAGACGTAGGCCTTACCTTCACCGTAAGGGGCCAAACTAGTATAAACTCTCTCGTGTCCCTTGTCCCGATTTAACCCCTTCAAGCTTCCTAGTTGCGATGGCTCCACAACTAAGTCCTTTCACGAGGACATCTGACGTGACTATTCCAAGATCACATAAAGCAGTTCTAACATAATTTCTTTTAATGGAGCATGGTATGGTTGGTACCCCGGGGTCTCCAAGTTTCTTTGGTGTTCCACCCTTAAAAGTGTAATTAGCAAGCATGGTGGAAATTTCAGCTTCCGGTATCTTTCTTTTGTTTGTAATGATATCCTCTTAGCATAAGGGTTTACTTTAAGCATATCAGTTAAGCGCATACGTAAGAAAATAGGTCTAATCATTTCAGCAAAGCGCTCAAAATCCTCATCATCCTTTGTCTTGGATGGTTTAGGATGGAAGGGCATGGGTTTCTGAACCCATGGTTCTCCTTCTCTACCGTGCTTCTGTAGGGGAACGTAGTAATTACGCACACGCAAGATCATGGTGATGCATAGCAACGAGAGGGGAGAGTGTTGTCCACGTACCCTCGTAGACCGTAAGCGAAAGCGTTATGACAATACGGTTGATGTAGTCGTACGTCTTCACGATCCGACTGATCAAGTACCGAACGTACGACACCTCCGAGTTCAGCACACGTTCAGCTCGATGACGATCCCCGGACTCCGATCCAGAAGGGTGTCGGGGATGAGTTCCGTCAGCACGATGGCATGGTGACGATGATGATGTTCTACAGACGCAGGGCTTCGCCTAAGCACCGCAACGATATGACCGAGGTGGAATATGGTGGAGGGGGGCACCGCACACGGCTAAGGAACAATCACGAAGATCAACTTATGTGTCTTGGGGTGCCCCCCTGCCCCCGTATATAAAGGAGCAAGGGGGAGGCTGGCTGGCCCTAGGGGGTGCGCCAAGGAGGGGGGAGTCCTCCTCCTAGTGGGAGTAGGACTCCCCTTTCCTAGTCCCACTAGGAAGGAGGAAGGGGGAAGGAAAGAGAGGGAGAGGGAGAGGGAAAGAGGGGCCGTGCCCCCCTCCCCTAGTCCAATTCGGACTCCCCATGGGGGGGGCGCCACCTCCTGGGCTGCTGCCCTCTCTCTCCCCTCAGGCCCACTAAGGCCCAATACTTCCCCGGGGGGTTCCGGTAACCCCTCCGGCACTCCGGTTTTCTCCGAAATCACCCGGAACACTTCCGGTGTCCGAATATAGTCGTCCAATATATCAATCTTTATGTCTCGACCATTTCGAGACTCCTCGTCATGTCGTGATCACATCCGGGATTCCGAACAACCTTCGGTACATCAAAACTTATAAACTCATAATAAAACTGTCATCGTAACGTTAAGCGTGCAGACCCTACGGGTTCGAGAACTATGTAGACATGACCTAGAATTGTTTCCGGTCAATAACCAATAGCGGAACCTGGATGCTCATATTGGTTCCTACATATTCTACAAAGATTTTTACCGGTCAAACTGCATAACAACATACGTTGTTCCCTTTGTCATCGGTATGTTACTTGCCCGAGATTCGATCGTCAGTATCCAATACCTAGTTCAATCTCGTTACCGGCAAGTCTCTTTACTCGTTATGTAATGCATCATTCCATAACTAACTCATTAGCTACATTGCTTGCAAGGCTTATGTTGATGTGCATTACCGAGAGGGCCCAGAGATACCTCTCCGACAATCGGAGTGACAAATCCTAATCTCGAAATACGCCAACTCAACATGTACCTTTGGAGACACCTGTAGAGCTCCTTTATAATCACCCTGTTATGTTGTGACGTTTGGTAGCACACAAAGTGTTCCTCTGGTAAACGGGAGTTGCATAATCTCGTAGTTGTAGGAACTTTGTATAAGTCATGAAGAAAGCAATAGCAACATACTAAATGATCAAGTGCTAGGCGAACAGAATGGGTCAAGTCAATCACATCATTCTCCTAATGATGTGATCCCGTTAATCAAATGACAACACATGTCTATGGTTAGGAAACATAACCATCTTTGATTAATGAGCTAGTCAAGTAGAGGCACACTAGTGACATTATGTTTTTCTATGTATTCACACATGTATCATGTTTCCAGGTAATTCAATTCTAGCATGAATAATAAACATTTATCATGATATGAGGAAATAAATAATAACTTTATTATTGCCTCTAGTCCATATTTCCTTCAGTCTCACACTTGCACTAGAGTCAATAATCTAGATTACACAGTAATGATTCTAACACCCATGGAGTCTTGGTGCTGATCATGTTTTGCTCGTGGAAGAGGTTTACTCAACGGGTCTGCAACATTCAGTTCCGTATGTATCTTGCAAATCTCTATGTCTCCCACCTGGACTTGATCCCGGATGGAATTGAAGTGTCTCTTGATGTGCTTGGTCCTCTTGTGAAATCTGGATTCCTTTGCCAAGGCAATTGCACCAGTATTGTCACAGAAGATCTTCATTGGTCCCGATGCACTAGGTATGACACCTAGATCGGAAATGAATTCCTTCATCCAGACTCCTTCATTTGCTGCTTCCGAAGCAGCTATGTACTCCGCTTCACATGTAGATCCTGCCACGACGCTTTGTTTAGAACTACACCAACTTACAGCTCCACCGTTTAATAAAAACACGTATCCGGATTGCGATTTAGAATCGTCCGGATCAGTGTCAAAGCTTGCATCGACGTAACCATTTACGACTAGCTCTTTGTCACCTCCATAAACGAGAAACATATCCTTAGTCCTTTTCAGGTATTTCAGGATGTTCTTGACCGCTGTCCAGTGATCCACTCCTGGATTACTTTGATACCTACCTGCCAAGCTTATTGCTAAGCATACGTCAGGTCTGGTACACAGCATTGCATACATGATAGAGCCTATGGCTGAAGCATAGGGAACATCTTTCATTTTCTCTCTATCTTCTGCTGTGGTCAGGCATTGAGTCTGACTCAACTTCACACCTTGTAATACAGGCAAGAACCCTTTCTTTGCCTGATCCATTTTGAACTTTTTCAAAACTTTATCAAGGTATGTGCTTTGTGAAACTCCAATTAAGCGTCTTGATCTATCTCTATAGATCTTGATGCCCAATATGTAAGCAGCTTCACCGAGGTCTTTCATTGAAAAACTTTTATTCAAGTATCCCTTTATGCTATCCAGAAATTCTATATCATTTCCAATTAATAATATGTCATCTACATATAATATCAGAAATGCTACAGAGCTCCCACTCACTTTCTTGTAAATACAGGCTTCTCCAAAAGTCTGTATAAAACCATATGCTTTGATCACACTATCAAAGCATTTATTCCAACTCCAAGATGCTTGCACCAGTCCATAAATGGATCGCTGGAGCTTGCACACTTTGTTAGCACCTTTTGGATCGACAAAACCTTCCGGTTGCATCATATACAACTCTTCTTCCAGAAATCCATTCATGAATGCAGTTTTGACATCCATTTGCCAAATTTCATAATCATAAAATGCGGCAATTGCTAACATGATTCGGACAGACTTAAGCATCGCTACGGGTGAGAAAGTCTCATCGTAGTCAACCCCTTGAACTTGTCGAAAACCTTTCACAACAAGTTGAGCTTTGTAGACAGTTACATTACCATCAGCGTCAGTCTTCTTCTTGAAGATCCATTTATTCTCAATGGCTTGCCGATCATCGGGCAAGTCAACCAAAGTCCATACTTTGTTCTCATACATGGATCCCATCTCAGATTTCATGGCTTCAAGCCATTTTGCGGAATCTGGGCTCATCATCGCTTCCTCATAGTTCGTAGGTTCATCATGGTCAAGTAACATGACTTCCAGAATAGGATTACCGTACCACTCTGGTGCGGATCTTACTCTGGTAGACCTATGAGGTTCAGTAGAAACTTGATCTGAAGTTTCATGATCAATACCATTATCTTCCTCACTAATTGGTGTAGTTGTCACATGAACTGGTTCTTGTGATGAACTACTTTCCAATAAGGGAGCAAATACAGTTACCTCATCAAGTTCTACTTTCCTCCCACTCACTTCTTTTCGAGAGAAACTCCTTCTCTAGAAAGGATCCGAATTTAGCAACGAAAATCTTGCCCTCAGATATGTGATAGAAGGTGTACCCAATAGTCTCTTTTGGGTATCCTATGAAGACACATTTCTCCGATTTGGGTTCGAGCTTATCTGGTTGAAGTTTCTTCACATAAGCATCGCAGCCCCAAACTTTAAGAAATGACAACTTTGGTTTCTTGCCAAACCACAGTTCATAAGGTGTCGTCTCAACGGATTTTGATGGTGCCCTATTTAACGTGAATGCAGCCGTCTCTAAAGCATAACCCCAAAACAATAGCGGTAAATCAGTAAGAGACATCATAGATCGCACCACATCTAGTAAAGTACGATTACGGCATTCGGACACACCATTTCGTTGTGGTGTTCCGGGTGGCGTGAGTTGCGAAACTATTCCGCATTGTTTCAAATGTAAACCAAACTCATAACTCAAATATTCTCCTCCACGATCAGATTGTAGAAATTTTATTTTCTTGTTATGATGATCTTCCACTTCACTCTGAAATTCTTTGAACTTTTCAAATGTTTCAGACTTGTGTTTCATTAAGTAGATATACCCATATCTTCTCAAATCATCTATGAAGGTGAGGAAATAACGATACCCGCCGCGAGCCTCAATATTCATTGGACCACATACATCAGTATGTATGATTTCCAATAAATCAGTTGCTCGCTCCATAGTTCCGGAGAACGGCGTTTTAGTCATCTTGCCCATGAGGCACGGTTCGCAAGTACCAAGTGATTCATAATCAAGTGATTCCAAAAGTCCATCAGTATGGAGTTTCTTCATGCGCTTTACACTGATATGACCTAAACGGCAGTGCCACAAATAAGTTGCACTATCATTATCAACTCTGCATCTTTTGGCTTCAACATTATGAATATGTGTATCACTACTATCGAGATTCAATAAAAATAGACCACTCTTCAAGGGTGCATGACCATAAAAGATATTACTCATATAAATAGAACAACCATTATTCTCTGATTTAAATGAATAACCGTCTCGCATCAAACAAGATCCAGATATAATGTTCATGCTCAACGCTGGCACAAAATAACAATTATTTAGGTCTAATACTAATCCCGATGGTAGATGTAGAGGTAGCATGCCGACCGCGATCATATCGACTTTGGAACCATTTCCCACGCGCATCATCACCTCGTCCTTAGCCAATCTTCGCTTAATCCGTAGTCCCTGTTTCGAGTTGCAAATATTTGCAACAGAACCAGTATCAAATACCCAGGTACTACTGCGAGCATTAGTAAGGTACACATCAATAACATGTATATCACATATACCTTTGTTCACTTTGCCATCCTTCTTATCCGCCAAATACTTGGGGCAGTTCCGCTTCTAGTGTCCAGTCTGCTTGCAGTAGAAGCACTCAGTCTCAGGCTTAGGTCCAGACTTGGGTTTCTTCTCTTGAGCAGCAACTTGTTTGCTGTTCTTCTTGAAGTTCCCCTTCTTCTTCCCTTTGCCCTTTTTCTTGAAACTGGTGGTCTTGTTGACCATCAACACTTGATGCTCCTTCTTGATTTCTACCTCCGTGGCTTTTAGCATTGTGAAGAGCTCGGGAATAGTCTTGTCCATCCCTTGCATATTATAGTTCATCACGAAGCTCTTGGAACATCTCATATGCTCCATGATGTTCAAAACGTCGTTGAAGACCTGGTTCCAAGCCGTAAAGCATGGCACACTGAACTATCGAGTAGTCATCAGCTTTGCTCTGCCAGACATTCTTAACATCGTCAGTTGCATCTGCAGCAGGCCTGGCACCCAGCGGTGCTTCTAGGACATAATTCTTCTGTCAGCAATGAGGATAATCCTCAAGTTACGGACCCAGTCCGTGTAATTGCTACCATCATCTTTCAACTTAGCTTTCTCAAGGAACACATTAAAATTCAACGGAATAACAACACGAGCCATCTATCTACAACAAACATAGACAAGCAAAATACTATCAGGTACTAAGTTCATGATAAATTTAAGTTCAATTAATCATATTACTTAAGAACTCCCACTTAGACAGACATCTCTCTAGTCATCTAAGTGATCACGTGATCCAAATCAACTAAACCATGTCTGATCATCACGTGAGATGGAGTAGTTTCAATGGTGAACATCACTATGTTGATCATATCTACTATATGATTCACGTTCCACCTTTCGGTCTCCGTGTTCCGAGGCCATATCTGTATATGCTAGGCTCGTCAAGTTTAACCTGAGTATTCCGCATGTGCAACTGTTTTGCACCCATTGTATTTGAACGTAGAGCCTATCACACCCGATCATCACGTGGTGTCTCAGCACGAAGAACTTTCGCAACAGTGCATACTCAGGGAGAACACTTCTTGATAATTTAGTGAGAGATCATCTTAAAATGCTACCGTCAATCAAAGCAAGATAAGATGCATAAAGGATAAACATCACATGCAATCAATATAAGTGATATGATATGGCCATCATCATCTTGTGCTTGTGATCTCCATCTCCGAAGCACCGTCGTGATCACCAACATCACCGGCACGACACCTTGATCTCCATCGTAGCATCGTTGTCATTACGCCATCTATTGCTTCTACAACTATTACTACCGCTTAGTGATAAAGTAAATCAATTACAGGGCGTTTGCATTTCATACAATAAAGCGACAACCATATGGCTCCTGCCAGTTGCCGATAACTTCGGTTACAAAACATGATCATCTCATACAATAAAATATAGCATCATGTCTTGACCATATCACATCACAACATGCCCTGCAAAAGCAAGTTAGACGTCCTCTACTTTGTTGTTGCAAATTTTACGTGGCTGCTACAGGCTGAGCAAGAACCGTTCTTACCTACGCATCAAAACCACAACGATAGTTCGTGAAGTTAGTGCTGTTTTAACCTTCGCAAGGACCGGGCGTAGCCACACTCGGTTCAACTAAAGTGAGAGAGACAGACACCCGCCAGTCACCTTTAAGCACGAGTGCTTGTAACGGTGAAACCAGTCTCGCGTAAGCGTATGCGTAATGTCGGTCCGGGCCGCTTCATCTCACAATACCGCTGAACCAAAATAGGACATGCTGGTAAGCAATATGACTTGTATCGCCCATAAATCACTTGTGTTCTACTCGTGCATATGACATCTACGCATAAAACCTGGCTCGGATGCCACTGTAGGGGAACGTAGTAATTTCAAAAAAATTCCTACGCACACGCAAGATCATGGTGATGCATAGCAACGAGAGGGGAGAGTGTTGTCCATGTACCCTCGTAGACCGTAAGCGGAAGCGTTATGACAACGCGGTTGATGTAGTCGTACGTCTTCACGATCCGACCGATCAAGTACCGAACGTACGACACCTCCGAGTTCAGCACACGTTCAGCTCGATGACGATCCCCGGACTCCGATCCAGCAGGATGTCGGGGATGAGTTCCGTTAGCATGACGGCGTGGTGACGATGATGATGTTCTACCGACGCAGGGCTTCGCCTAAGCACCGCAACGATATAACCAAGGTGGAATATGGTGGAGGGGGGCACCGCACACGGCTAAGGAACGATCACGAAGATCAACTTATGTGTCTTGGGGTGCCCCCTGCCCCCATATATAAAGGATCAAGGAGGGAGGCCGGCCGGCCCTAGGGCGCGCGCCAAGGAGGGGGGAGTCCTCCTCCTAGTGGGAGTAGGACTCCCCTTTCCTAGTCCCACTAGGAAGGAGGAAGGGGGAAGGAAAGAGAGGGAGAGGGAGAGGGAAAGAGGGGCCGCGCCCCCTCCCCTAGTCCAATTCGGACTGCCCATGGGGGGGGGGGGGCGCCACCTCCTGGGCTGCTGCCCTATCTCGCCCCTCAGGCCCACTAAGGCCCATTACTTCCCCGGGGGGTTCCGGTAACCCCTCCGGCACTCCGTTTTTCTCCGAAATCACTCGGAACACTTCCGGTGTCCGAATATAGTCGTCCAATATATCAATCTTTATGTCTCGACCATTTCGAGACTCCTTGTCATGTCCGTGATCACATCCGGGACTCCGAACAACCTTCGGTACATCAAAACTTATAAACTCATAATAAAACTGTCATCGTAACGTTAAGCGTGCGGACCCTACGGGTTCGAGAACTATGTAGACATGACCTAGAACTATTTCCGGTCAATAACCAATAGCAGAAGCTGGATGCTCATATTGGTTCCTACATATTCTACGAAGATCTTTATCGGTCAAACCGCATAACAACATATGTTGTTCCCTTTGTCATCAGTAACTTGCCTGAGATTCGATCGTCGGTATCCAATACCTAGTTCAATCTCGTTACTGGCAAGTCTCTTTACTCGTTACGTAATGCATCATTCCATAACTAACTCATTAGCTACATTGCTTGCAAGGCTTATGTTGATGTTCATTACCGAGAGGGCCCAGAGATACCTCTCCGACAATCAGAGTGACAAATCCTAATCTCGAAATACGCCAACTCAACATGTACCTTTGGAGACACCTGTAGAGCTCCTTTATAATCACCCATTTACGTTGTGATGTTTGGTAGCACACAAAGTGTTCCTCCAATAAACGGGAGTTGCATAATCTCATAGTTGTAGGAACTTTGTATAAGTCATGAAGAAAGCAATAGCAACATACTAAACGATCAAGTGCTAGGCTAACGGAATGGGTCAAGTCAATCACATCATTCTCCTAATGATGTGATCCCGTTAATCAAGTGACAACACATGTCTATGGTTAGGAAACATAACCATCTTTGATTAATGAGCTAGTCAAGTAGAGGCACACTAGTGACATTATGTTTGTCTATGTATTCACACATGTATCATGTTTCCAGGTAATACAATTCTAGCATGAATAATAAACATTTGTCATGATATGAGGAAATAAACAATAACTTTATTATTGCCTCTAGGGCATATTTCCTTCAGCTTCCTAGCAACAAAATCTCTCTTATCATAACGTTGATTCTTTGATTGTGGGTTATCAAGATTAACAGCAGGTTCAATCTCTACTTCATTATTTTTGCTAGGTGGAGCATCAACATGAACATTATCATTAACATTATCACTAGGTTCATGTTCATCACCTGATTGCGTTTCAGCATCAGAAATAGAGATATCATTGGGATTCTTAGGTGTGTCTACAACAAGTTCAGTAGAAGCATGCAAAGTCCTATCGTTTTTCTTTTTCTTCTTTTTAGAAGAACTAGGTGCCTCTAAATTGTTTCTCTGAGAATCTTGCTCGATCCTCTTAGGGTGGCCTTCAGGATACAAAGGTTCGTGAGTCATTCTACTAGTTCTAGTAGCCACTCTAACAACAAAGTCATTTTTATTGTTTAATTCATCAAGCAAATCATTTTGAGCTTTAAGTACTTGCTCAGCTTGAGTAGCAACCATAGAAGCATATTTGCTAATGAGTTTAAGTTCACCTTTAACTCTAGCCATATAATCACTCAAGCGTCCTATCTCGAAAGCATTATTCTTTAATTCTATACCAACATAAGCATTAAAACTTTCTTGTCTAGCCATAAAGTCATCAAATTCATCTAAGCATGGGCTATGAAATTTAGTAGAGGGAACTTCAAATTTATCATATCTATAGAGAGAATTTACCTTTACTACCTATGTCGGGTTATCAAGACAATGTGGTTCTTCAGCAGGCGGTATATTAAGACCATGTATTTCTTCAATAGGTGGTAAATTCTTAACATCTTCAGCTTTTATACCTTTTTCTTTCATTGATTTCTTTGCCTCTTGCATATCTTCAGGACTGAGAAATAGAACACCTCTCTTCTTCGGAGTGGGTTTAGGAATAGGCTCAGGAGTTGGCTCAATTGGTTCAGGAATTGGCTCAGGAAGAGTCCAATTATTTTCATTAGTCAACATATTATTCAATAGTAATTTAGCTTCGTCGATTGTTCTTTCCCTGAAAACACAACCAACACAACTATCCAAGTAGTCCTTGGAAGCATCGGTTAGTCCATTATAAAAGATATCAAGTATTTCATTTTTCTTAAGAGGATGGTCTGGCAAAGCATTAAGTAATCAGAGAAGCCTCCCCCAAGCTTGTGGGAGACTCTCTTCTTTGATTTGCACAAAATTATATATTTCCCGCAAGGCAGTTTGTTTCTTATGAGCAGGGAAATATTTAGCAGAGAAGCAATAAATCATATCCTGGGGACTATGCACACAACCAGGATCAAGAGAATTAAACCAAGTCTTAGCATCACCCTTTAATGAGAACGGAAATATCTTAAGGATATAATAATAGCAAGACTTATCATCATTAGTAAACAGGGTGGCTATATCATTTAACTTGGTAAGATGTGCCACAACAGTTTCAGATTCAAGGCCATAAAAAGGATCAGATTCAACCAAAGTAATGATTTCAGGATCAACAGAGAATTCATAATCCTTATCAGTTACACAGATAGGTGAAGTAGCAAAAGCACGATCAGGTTTCATTCTAGCATTAAGAGACTACTGCTTCCATTTAGCTAATAATTTCTTAAGATCATATCTATCTTTACAAGCAAAGATAGCTCTAGCAGCTTCCTCTTCCATAACATAACCCTCAGGAACAACAGGTAATTCATAATCAGGGGGAGAACTTTCATCATCACTATCATCAATAATAGCATCTTCAATAATTTCATTCTCTCTAACCCTAGCAAGTTGTTCATCAAGAAATTCACCTAATGGCAAAGTAGTATCACACACAGAAGTAGTTTCATCATAAGTATCATGCATAGCAGAAGTTGCATCATCAATAACATGCGACATATTAGAATTCATAGTAGTAGCAGGTTTAGGTGTCGCAAGCTTACTAATAACAGATGGAGAATATAGTGCAGAGCTAGATGGCAGTTCCTTACCTCCCCTCGTAGTTGAGGGAAAAATCTTGGTTCTTTCGTCTTTCAAGTTCCTCATAGTGATCAACAGATATAAATCCCAAGTGACTCAAAGAATAGAGCTATGCTCCCCAGCAACGGCGCCGGGAATTTGTCTTGATAACCCACAAGTGTAGGGGATCTTAACAACTTTCGAGGGTAAAGTATTCAACCCAAATTTATTGATTCGACACAAGGGGAGCCAAAGAATATTATTGAGTATTAGCAGTTGAGTTGTCAATTCAACCATACCTGGATAACTTAGTATCTGCAGCAAAGTATTTAGTAGCCAAGTAGTATGATAGTAATGGTAACAGTGGCAAAAGTAAAGATAATAGTTTTGTAGTGATTGTAACAGTAGGAACAGAAAAGTAAATAAGTGAAACACAATATATGAAAAGCTCGTAGGCATTGGATCAGTGATGGATAATTATGTCGGATGCGATTCCTCATGTAATAGCTATAACATAGGGTGACACAGAACTAGCTCCAGTTCATCAATGTAATGTAGGCATGTATTCTGAATATAGTCATACGTGCTTATGGAAAAGAACTTGCATGACATCTTTTGTCCTACCCTCCCGTGGTAGCAGGGTCCTAGAGGAAACTAAGGGATATTAAGGCCTCCTTTTAATAGAGAACCGGACCAAAGCATTAACACATAGTGAATACATGAACGCCACAAACTACGGTCATCACCGAGAAGTATCCCAATTATTGTCACTTCAGGGTTGTCGGATCATAACACATAATAGGTGACTAGACTTGCAAGATAGGATCAAGTACACACATATATTCATGAAAACATAATAGGTTCAGATCTGAAATCATGGCACTCGGGCCCTAGTGACAAGCATTAAGCATAGCAAAGTCATAGCAACATCAATCTCAGAACATAGTGGATACTAGGGATCAAACCCTAACAAAACTAACTTGATTACATGGTAAATCTCATCCAACCCATCACCGTCCAGCAAGCCTATGATGGAATTACTCACGCACGGCGGTGAGCATCATGAAATTGGTGATGGAGGATGGTTGATGGTGACGACAGCGACAAATCCCCCTCTTCGGAGCCTCGAACGGACTCCAGATCAGCCCTCCCGAGAGAGATTAGGGCTTGGCAGCGGCTCTGTATCGTAAAACGCGATGACACTTTCTCTTTGATTTTTTCTCTGTGAAACGGAATATATGGAGTTGGAGTTGAGGTCGGTGGATCGTTAGGGGGCCCACGAGACAGGGGGTGCGCCTAGGGGGGAGGGCGCGCCCCCCACCCTCGCGGACAGGGTGTGGGCCCCCTGACCTTGATTCTTTCACCAGTATTTTTTATATTTTCCAAAACTTATCTCCGTGGATTTTCAGGTCATTCTGAGAACTTTTGTTTTCTGCATAATAAACAACACCATGGCAGTTCTGCTGAAAACAGCGTCAGTCCAGGTTAGTTTCATTCAAATCATGCAAGTTAGAGTCCAAAACAAGGGCAAAAGTGTTTGGAAAAGTAGATACGTTGGAGACGTATCACTACACCGGCACATAGTACAGACATGGTATTATAGACGTTCTCACTAGCTAGGATTTTCTTGGTATATAGTATACTGACATGTGCAGCTCTAACTAAATTGATTATAGAAATGAAAGGAACTGTAAGAACAAGTTCATTCAGAATCCAGGCACGTAAAATTTGAAGCACCAGCAGAACAGATCTAACAAAGCAAACCAGCAGAACAAAGTGCCTGAAGCTAAGTGGCTCTCAAGCAAAATCTCCAGCGAAACTACAATGCAAAGTATAGTAAGTAACAACAATGTCTACGATGTCTACAATGAGCTTTTGAGCAGCTACAGCAACCAACCTTGTTCTGCAGACCACAAAATTAGGAAATATATTTAAAAACATGTCATTCATGTGGACCAATAATCACTGAGTTGGAGGGGAAGCTGCAGTTTCTCTCAGGCTGGAAGTACAACGTGCTAAAACAACCCTAAGTGGTTCCATTCATGTGGAAGAATACAACTCAAGCGTCGGAAAACAAAAATCTTTTTAGACTAGTGCCTATTCCATGCCATATGATCTACAAAAGTAAAATTCACTACACAATAGTTATTTCATAGAAGAATGTTACTCCAGCAGTACAATTCAGTACACAATAGTTATTTTATCGAAAAATGTTACTCCATGTGCACCACAAGCAACCAATGCATCTTTTCACTGAGCTTGCTGGGGAAAAGCAATGATGCTATAGAAGCAGTTCTTGAACTTAATCCATACTACATGCGAAAAGTAACTGGAGAGAGATTGTCTGCACAATGCCATCCAAGCTTTTGAACCATACAATAGTAGACTAAATGCCACTGAAAGAACATCATAGTGACTTGAAAAGCAATACAACAGACGGAGTTAACATGTGATGTTTGCAAATTGGAAAGAGATTGAGTGTAGAATATCCGAGCTTCATATGGAAGTAACAACAGTTAGCAAGATGGAACTTGCATAAAAGTGCAACAGCTGGCCTAGAAAATGCAGCATATCCTTTCCAAACTATACAACCTTAAGTAACTGCACTACAAAACTTCAATTGCACAAAATTGCATGTGAAAGTTCACTGAGAGAATCCCAGACTATGCAGTCCTAAGCAATTGCACTACAAAACTTTGTTGGCAAGTGGCTCGGGCTATGAAAAGAAACCCCTCAAGCAGGTCACAAAGGGGGATGGAGACGAGAAGGGAGCAGCAGATGGATATACCAGCACTTGAACTCGGGGAGGCGGCGGATGAATGGCTTGAAATCATTGTTGCCACAGGTGGGGAGCGCGAGGCCGGCCTGGTCGAGTTCCTTGAGCTCCGGGTCGACCATGGGGAAGAGGAAGCCGATGAGGAGGTTGAGGAGGTAGATGTCGAGGTCGTAGGAGACGACGTAGAAGCCATGCACGTAGTAGACCCTGCAACGCGTAGACGGCTGGGACCAACAGCGTGCCCTCCCACCGCCCCGCCGCGTGCGGCGCCGCCCGATCTAGGTAGTGCTGGAACGCCCGTGCCGCCTCCGCGCGGTACCACTCCGCCGTCGAGGACGCGCCCCCACCGCTGACGCCGCTGATGAGCTCCATGGTCGTCGCTCGCCGCTTGAGTTGGGGATTTCTGGGTAGGGGAGGGGGGAGCGAGCCGGCCGATGGGGTGGGGGCTGATGGCTAGGTTCCATTCTCGCTGGGCGGCGGTGCCTCTCTCTCTGTTGCGTGAGAAGGGGGAGGGCAGGGGCGACTGCTGGTGGATCTGAATCGGGGGAGGCGATCTGAATCGGGGGAGATAGGGTTTGGGTCGTGGGCTGCAGGTGGGGTTTTCTTTTTCTTTCCTTTTCTCCTTTTTGTCTTTAGATGAACGGATGGGTGGATGGATGGATGTGTGCCATGTCATCAATCCATGGCACAAACATCTCCACCAATGAGAATTAAGCTTATGTAACTGTTTTTTTCTATTTGTTTCTCCTCTTTGTTTTCACCTATGTGAAGAACCTATAAAATATTAGTTACAAAATTGGACGCAACAATTTTTTAAAAAATTATCCGTATTTTATGTACACATTGACCAAATGGTTCCCTCTTAAAAGTTTTTCGTCCATCTCTCGTCCATTTTCTGAGTGCCCAAAATGAGTATTTTGTGAAGAACCTAGCAAATATTTGTTGCAAATTTGGACCAAATCAATTTTATAAAACCTTAGGCCATATTTAATGCAAAATTGACCAAATGGTTGGGTGTCAAAAGTTTTGATCTACCTCTGATGAAACATACAAATTTCCGCTGATTCTGCTGGAAGCGGGTCAAATTTGAACTGCAAATGCCTCATAGTTTGCTCTTTATTTTTTCAAAAAAATCTTTTCTAGGTACATGAGCATCTATTTAATCAGAGAAACACCAAAAGTTTTCCAAAATTCAACCACTAGCTAGGAACGATCATGCCCACCATTTTGAGCGCATTTTGAAACAGGCATAAAAAATTCAAAAAATTGGAAAACTTCCGCATTGTGTCATTATATGTGACCAAGTTACCAGGAAAAATAATAAACTTGTAATACGGCAATTCTTTTTAAAAAGTGTTCTCAGAAATGAGCTATCATGTATGGAGATCAATGGCTTTCAAGCCAAATGATCAATCTTATGGCCACATTCATGGCATAGTTTGTTCAAATGATCTCATATTGTGCACACGGGTGCATATTGGAATGGAAAACAATGTTTCCTAAGGAAGTTTTCATTTTCTTTGGACGAAAAAAATCATTTTCCATTTTTGAGCACCCAAAATGAGGTTTTTTTGTGAAGAACCTACCAAATAATTGTTGCAAAATTGGACCAAATCAATTTTCTAAAATACTAGGCCATATTTAATGCACAATTGACCAAATGGTTGGGTGTCAAAAGCTTTTATCCACCTCTCGTGAAAAAGACAAATTTCTGCCGATTCAGTCGGAAGCGGGTCAAATTTGAACTGCAGCTGCCTCATAGTTTGCTATTTATTTTCCCCTAGAATCATTTATAGGTACAAAAGTATATATTTTTATCAAATAAACACCAAAAGTTTTCCAAGATCCAACCACTAGCTAGGAACGGTCATGCCCGCCGTTTTGACCGCATTTTGAAACAGGCATAAAAAAATATAAAAAATTCAAAAAATTGGAAAACCTTTGCATTGTGTCATTACATGTGGTCAAGTTCCCAGCAAAAATAATAAACTTGCAATACAACAATTATTTTAAAAAAGTGTTCTCAGGAACGAGTTGTCATGTGTGGAGATCAATGGCTTTCAAGCTAAATGATCAATCTTATGGCCACATTCATGACATAGTTTGTTCAAATGATCTCATATTGTGCACAAGGGTGCATATTGGAATGGCAAACTGTAAGTGCATCTAGTGCCCCTTAGTGATTTTGGTGTATTGAATACTTATAGGTTAAGGGACCAATATGTTTGCGAGTGCACACAGGCTCTATAAGTCAATGAGGAGTTTGATATTTACAGAGAAACTCGACCCCTAAAAATGAATGTCTTCGACTGAAGACTTTGGTTCTCCTGAAGACTTTGAAAGTGAAGAAATTGGTGTGACCTTGAAGACTTGGATATTCATGCGAGGATTATGAAGCGTGAAGACTTTGTTTTCATAGTTTCATTTTCTTCTTCTTGAGTCATAGGAAACACCATACTGTTAAAGGGGGTCGAGGTAATACTAAGGAAACTGATTTCCAAGTGATGCTTGAGGGAGTCCTGGATTAGGGGGTCCTCAGACAGCCGGACTATGTACTTGTGCCGGGCTGTTGGACTATGACGATACAAGATTGAAGACTTCGTCCCATGTCCGGGTGGGTGAGGGAATCCTGGACTAGGGGGTGTCCGGATAGCCGGACTATCATCATCGGCCGGACTCCAAGACTATGAAGATACAAGATTGAAGACTTCATCCCGTGTCCGGATGGGACTTTCCTTGGTGTGGAAGGCAAGCTTGGCGATACGGATATGTAGATCTCCTACCATTGTAACCGACTCTATGTAACCCTAGCCCTCTCCGGTGTCTATATAAACCGGAGGGTTTTAGTCCGAAGGACGAACAATCATACCATAGGCTAGCTTCTAGGGTTTAGCCTCCTTGATCTCGTGGTAGATCCACTCTTGTACTACCCATATCATCAATATCAATCAAGCAGGAGTAGGGTTTTACCTCCATCGAGAGGGCCCAAACCTGGGTAAAAACATCGTGTCCCTTGTCTCCTGTTACCATCCGCCTAGACGCATAGTTCGGGACCCCCTACCCGAGATCCGCCGGTTTTGACACCGACATTGGTGCTTTCATTGAGAGTTCCTCTGTGTCGTCACCGATAGGCTTGAAGGCTTCTTCAATCAACAACAACACAGTCCAGGGTGAGACTTTTCTCCCCGGACAGATCTTCGTGTTCAGCAGCTTCGCACTGCGGGCTAATTCACTTGGCCATCTGGAGCAGATCGAAAGCTACGCCCCTGGCCATCAGGTCAGGTTTGGAAGCCTAAACTTCACGGCTAACATCCGCGAAGACTTGATCTTCGATGGATTCGAGCCACAACCGAGCGCGCCGCACTATCACGGTGGGCATGATTTAGCTCTGCCACTGGACAGTGCCCTGGAGGCCGCACATGAGTCCGCTCTGACCCATAGTTCGGAGCCGACCGCGCAGATCGAGGACAGGTGGCTGGACACCGCCTCGGGGGCTGCAACTTCTACGGCGATGGAGCCGAATACTGACCTTGTCCCTTGCAAAGCTCGTGACTCCGAGGTGCCGGACTCCTTGCCGGACTCCGAACCTCTTGCGCCCCCGCCAATCGAATTCGATTGGGCGCCGATCATGGAGTTCGCCACTGCGGACATCTTTCAGCACTCACCCTTTGGCGACATCCTGAATTCGCTAAAGTATCTCTCGTTATCAGGAGAGCCCTGACCGGACTGCGGTCAGGATGGTTGGGATGCGGACGACGAAGAAATTAAAAGCCCACCCACCACCCACTTTGTAGCCACTGTCGACGATCTAACCGACATGCTAGACTATGACTCCGAAGACATCGACGGTATGGACGACGATGCCAGAGACGACCAAGAACCAGCGCCTACCGGTCACGGGAAGGCCACCTCAATTCATGATATATACATGGTGGACACCCCAAAAGGGAGCGACAACGAGGAACAACGGGACGCGGCGAAGTATAATTCCCCCGAAAAACAATCAAAACAGCGACGCAAGCGCCGCCTCAAGTCCCGCCTCGATAACAACGGCACTCATAATGACCCAGCCATAGAGCAGGGCAAACCAGTGGGCGACGAACATACAACCAAGCAACCATCCGAGCAGGATGAATCGGATAATCAACTCATCCTCGGCGAAAACAACAGTCCAGATGATCTCACGCCGGACACACCACCGGAGCATAAGAACCTTCAAAAAAGGCTTGTCGCCACTGCAAGAAGTTTGAAGAAGGAGAAATGGAAGATCAAAACAGCGGAAGACATACTCAGAATGAGGTGGAGCAAAGTGCTCAAGACCGCGGACAAATATGGCAATAGCCACCAAATAAAGAGCTACCTGAAGCGCAAGCTGCTGCCTGAATTCGACGAGGAGGCCATAGAGCCCCCACAAGCAAAAAGCAAAGAGGCCGCCTGGCCGGATACACGACCAGATGACAGGCCAAGAGCGGCAAGCGGCGCCGCACATAAGCCGGCACAAGGCACACATAAAGATCCTCGCAAAACGGACGGCCCCGTCAGGTCCATTTATGGGCCAAAGAAGAGGGCCCCAGGAAGCAACACAACACGCCGAGTGTTCGAAGATAACGGCACACCTAAATACAGGGGCGCCGCACACCCACTATGTTTCACCGATGAGGTGCTGGATCATGAATTTCAGCGGGGTTCAAGCCCGTAAACATAGAGGCATACACCGGAACAACAGACCCCGGAGTCTGGATTGAGGATTACATCCTGCACATACATATGGCTAGAGGAGATGATCTCCACGCCATAAAATATCTACCCCTCAAGCTCAAGGGGCCAGCTCGGCATTGGCTCAAAAGCCTCCCAGAAAATACCATTGGAAGTTGGGAAGAGCTCGAGGACGCATTTAGAGCAAATTTTCAGGGGACTTATGTCCGCCCTCCAGATGCAGACGATTTAAGTCACATAACTCAACAGCCCAGAGAGTCAGCGCGCAAATTCTGGAATAGGTTCCTCACAAAAAAGAACCAAATAGTCGACTGTCCGGACGCTGAAGCCTTAGCAGCTTTTAAACATAATGTTCGAGACGAATGGCTCGCCAGACACCTCGGCCAAGAGAAGCCGAGAACAATGGCCGCGCCAACAAGCCTCATGACCCGCTTTTGCGCGGGGGAAGACAGCTGGCTAGCAAGATGCAGCACCAGTGACCCGAGTACATCCGAGATCAGAGATGGAAACGGAAAATCACGACGCAGAAAGGACCAGCGCCGAAATAAAGAAAAAAGCCCAAAGAACACGGCGGTCAACGCCGGATTCAAAAGCTCGCGGCCGAATAATAAAACACTGCCTCTTAAGGACAATAGTGACGAGCTATCCAACCTAAACAAAATTTTGGATCGGATATGTCAAATCCACATTACCTCCGGGAAGCCTGCAAACCATACCCACCGGGATTGTTCGGTCTTCAAACAGTCCGACCGACTCAACGCCGAACACAAGGGGCTCGACGCGCCAAGCGAGGATGACCCCACCAGCAGAGCGCCGGAAAACAAAAGACTTTCCCACAAGAAGTCAAAATAGTAAACTCACTTCATGTGATAATACGGAACAACAGTGCGGCACCCGCCAAAGTAGGTGTCGCACGGTCCACCCCAGCGGAACCTCGAGACTGGATGTCAAAACCAATTACTTTCAACCACCTGGACTATTCCAGCAGTATTCGAAACGCAGGATGGACTGCTCTGATATTGGATCCTATAATCGACGGAATACAATTTACACAAGTCCTAATGGATGGAGGCAGCGATTTAAACCTGCTATATCCGGACACAATCCGCAAGTTGGGGATAGACCTTACTAAAATTCGCCATAGCCGCACTTCCTTCAAAGGAGTGACCCCAGGCCCTTACGCCAAGTGCACGGGCTCCTTACTACTAGAAGTTGTGTTCGGGTCACCCGACAACTTCCGACGCGAAAAGCTAATCTTTCATGTCGCCCCGTTCAAAAGTAGCCATCAAGCACTATTGGGACGTGAAGCTTTTGTCCGCTTTAACGCAATACCACACTACGCGTCTCTTACACTTAAAATGCCCGGTCCACGCGGCATCATCTCATTAAAAGGTCGTTCAAGACCCCGGACATGGCTAGACGAATCCGGCATAAATAAACTAGGGGCTCCCTAGCCGCACACCCCTTCACAAGGGGCTGTGCGTATGAGCAATAAGGAGCCAACAAAAGCTCAACTTTATTCATTTATTCATGCTCTGTTTTAAACACATTTTTCACAAGATTTCTTTTCAAACTAAGTTCCTCTCTTTTACAGATGAACAGCGTGTTACACCCGTCCAGGATACAGCGCAACGGAGACACAGGCGCAGACGTGCAGTAGGGACCCGTTACAAGGATTCTTTTTAGATTAAGACCCTGCGTAAACCATTTTTACTGTCTCTTGTTGATATACATCCCCTGGTTTCTCACCATAGCCAGAGAGGAGGCTGACGTTTTGGCATCGGCCGCGTCAGAGGATCTCGCGTGTACCTGGACACTAGGGGCTTAGGGCATTGATCTACCCGTCATCATAAAGACCGAACACCTCAAGGAGCGCTCGACGTCTCGAGTTAGGCCTTATATGCATCAGCTCCGAATCATGTCTTTGGTCAAATGTTGGGTTTGCCCGGCTCCTATGCTTTAGTGCCTTACATTCTGTATCATCGGCTAACGCGGCACCAGGAGAACTACTGCGATTGTGCCCCGGTTCGACCGGGTGAGCACCTCAGTAGAGAAAGCCGAAAACTGACTGTCATGATGTAGCGAGAGACTGGTCAACCACTCGATCGACCTCTGGAATGTTTAGAATTCCTCCGCTTTGACGAAGGACCGCTTCCCGGTCAGGCATACACGCGCCCCAAATCCGGAGAGCGCGGTGCCCCTAGGGGCTATATCGTAGCCCCACCTTCGAACTCCTATGGCTAAGTGAAAGTGATAAAGCATTATAGTCCGGTTGCCTCATTTGCTATGCTACCACCTCCTTCACAGGACCAAGATGTTGGATTAAGTGTGAAAATGCGCTATTTCGCAAACACCCCCGCACCATGTGCGTGGGGGCTGAAGCCGAAGACTGTCATCTTTCAGGTTATACACAAGTATACATTAACGGCCGCACAGGATATATTTCAATACTTGAACGCACAAGTACAAAAAGCGCTTATATTATAAACATCGTTTTACAAACCATAAAGTTCATTTGAACATGACATTTTTTGAGCACTGCGACTCTATTACATGAGCACCACGCAGAACTTCCCCAAAATAGTGCTCGGTTGGTAACCGGCTCTCGTCCGAACCCCGGGTTGCAACATCGGTGGCATCCATTTCCTCCAGTATGTCTTCACACGGGCGAGGGCCATCCGTGCACCCTCTATGTAGGCCGACCGCTTCATCGCCTTTATATGCGGCATCACCCCAAGGAATTGCTGCAATAAGCCGAAATAACTCTTCGACTTGGGTCTATCCGGCCAGACATGAGCCACGATATCCATCATGGCAAGTCCGGACAATCTATTCAGCTCAGCCCTCTCAGCCAACTGATCGGTCAACGGAAGTGAATGCTCCGGACTATGGAATTGAGACCAAAAAAGCTCTTCCTTCTCGTGATCCTTTTGACTTCAGAAGTGCACAACAGCATCTGCCGCACTCGCCGCTAAATCCATATAAGGATCCTCCGGACCACACAACTGGCCAAGCTGAGCATACTTCGGATCTGTAAACCTCCTGCGCAGCAGAAAGGGCTTGCCAGCCGCAATATCTCCGGCCTGGCGCAGCTCCTCCTTTATAGCCCTCATTGCAGAACGAGCATCCTTGGCTTCGGCGCTGGCCTTCCTCAGGTCTTCTTGCTCCACTCGGCGTTCTTTTTCAAGAACCTCATAGCGGTCGGTAACATCTTTCAACTTCACGGCCATTTCGGCCATCTCCTCCTTGCTTCGGCAGTGAGCAGCCCTTTCGGCTTCTAGCTCTTCGGCCGCCCTCGAGGCAGCCGCATCACTCCTTCTGGCCTGCTCCTTGGCTCGAGCAAGTTCTGCCCGAAGGCCCTCCACAGCAGCGGCACCATCTGCATTAAGCACACATGTTGTAAGGAGTGGGCTTCAGCTCCCTTACTAGGTGACCACGGAGAAACAACCTACCTTGTGACTCGTCAAGTCGCTTATTGACCAGTGCGATGTCCGCATCCGCAACATCGAGTTGCCGCTTTAGTTCGGCAACTCCATCAGTCCGGCTGGCCACCGGACTATCCGCCACCTGCATAGGGAAGGCGAAAAGTAATACCTGCAATTTTGATCCTCGGCACGCTGTCGCTTTCGACAACATACCGAGTCTCAGGGGCTACTATCTATACAGGGCGCACTTTATGTGTAAAACTGTCAAAAGGTATGTCATTTTTATGTACCTCAAACCCCGCCAGCAAACTTCTGACGGCATCATGCAACCCGCCTTCGGCGGACGAAATTCTTCCAATCACCATACTCATCAATGTACAGTGACCTTCTGAGATATACGCCCTCTCAAGCAGATCCTTCAGCTCCCCCGGCCGCACACCAGTTGGTGCCGAACTCTCCGGCCCTGCCGGACTTGGGGATACCCTCCGCGATGACACCTCAGGTTCGTCCGCCCTACCTGATGGTGCGGCGGACGGAGGCGTCTCGCTCTCCACCATCTCCGGATGAAGGTCCCCCGAAGACGAGCTCATCTGAGAAGGATGGAGATCCGAACTACAAGGTAAAAACTTCGGTTACCCTCAGAAGCAAAAATAGGGATGTCTCTTATCGCAGAACCCCCCTTTTTTATACTTACGGCTCGCTGGAGGGCTGATTCCTTAGGGGAGATAGTGCGGCCGGGGCCTCCCCGGACGCAGGACCCTCTGGTGAAGATCTCTTCCCCCGCTTCGAGGCCTTGGCCTCCGGGTTTTCGGAAGCAATCCTCTTCTCCCCTTGGAAGGAGGGATTCTCGATTCCCCCTTTCTCAAAAGCCTCCTTGGTAGAGGCGGTAGTGTCCCTGTTCTCCCCTTCGCCTTCCTCTGAAGGCGCAACCTTCAGCATCCTGACCAGCACGGGATCCGGCGCGGTCTCCGGGAGGGGGGCCGGACACCGTATCAGCTTCGCTTGCGCTATCCACTCCTATTCAAGAGACAATGGGTTAAAAGGCAAATTCAAGAAGGCGCAAACAAACGGTGTGTCCAGACGCAGGGCCACTTACCTGAGCATCCGGGCGATTGCAGCTTAGGCCGGAATCCTCGGTCAATTCCGGACACATCCCTTGTGATCCGAAGAATAATTTATACATCTCCACGGGTGTCGTACCCATGAAGTGTTGGAGAGCTCATGGTCCCTCTGGATTGAATTCCCACTGGCGGAGGGGGCGACGCTTGCAGGGCAGAAGACGCTGAATCAGCATAACCTGCATCGCCATGACCAGATTGATCTCCCTCTCTTGGAGGTCTAGAATCCGGCCCTGCAGCAGGGGTACGTCCTTTGACGGCCCCCAGTTGAGCCCTTGGTTGACCCACGACATCAGCCGCTGTGGAGGGCCCGAGCGAAAGATGGGCGGCTGCTTCTGCCTGCTGCCCCTAGGAGCGGTGATATAGAACCACTCCTGTTGCCACAGGCAGAGCTCCTCCTGGAAAGAGCCCTCGGGCCATGGAGCATCGACCCTTCTGCTTACAACCGCCCCGCCGCACTCTGCTTGACGCCCCTCGATCATCTTCGGCTCCACGTTGAAGGTCTTGAGCCACAAACCGAAGTGGGGAGTAGTGCGGAGGAAGGCTTCGCAGATGACGATGAATGATGAGATGTGGAGGATGGACTCCGGAGCCAGGTCATGGAATTCCAACCCGTAGTAAAACATGAGCCCTCTCACAAAAGGATCCGTCGCGAAGCCTAAACCCCGATGGAGGTGGGACACGAATACGACGCTCTCGCCGGGCTCGGGAGTAGAAATGACTTGCCCTTTGGCGGGCAACCTATGCGAAATCTCGCAGGTCAGGTACCTGGCTTCTCGCAGCTTTAGCACGTCCTCTTCCGTGACGGAGGAGGGCATCCACCGGCCCTGTAGGTCGGAGCCGGACATTGTTGAAGGTCCGAAGCGCTCGAATCTGGGGCTCTGGGTGTTGGAACTCGGGGCGAGGGGTAGATTCGATTGAGGATTGAAGAAAAGAAACGAGCCTTGGTCTCATTATAAAGAGGGAGAATACCAAGAGCCGTCCCCGTGACCGTTTGGGACTCACCTTCGATAGAGGAGGCGTGGCAACGAGCACGGTTGGGTTACCCACAACCGTATTGATGGGAATCCCGAAATAAGGGGAACACGATCTCTGCTTCGACAAGACGTGCCAAGGAAACCGCTTCGCTAAACGCGCTGAGGTGGTATAATAAAAACGATTCAAGTAAAGGCTTGGTGGTGGTGTGACGTCATGCCACAAAATACGTCAGCAGATCGAACTTGTGTGCATATTATTCTCTCTACGGTGGTATGTGGAACTTATTTTGCAGAGCCGGACACTATCCTGGTGTTCACAATCTTCTATGAATTATTCGGAGGAGGAACCCGCCTTGCAATGCCGAACAATATGCGCGCCGTACTCATCGTCATTGAAGCCTGGTTCAGGGGCTACTGAGGGAGTCCTGGACTAGGGGGTGTCCGGATAGCCGGACTATCATCATCGGCCGGACTCCAAGACTATGAAGATACAAGATTGAAGACTTCGTCCCGTGTCCGGATGGGACTTTCCTTGGCGTGGAAGGCAAGCTTGGCGATACGGATATGTAGATCTCCTACCATTGTAACCGACTCTGTGTAACCCTAGCCCTCTCCGGTGTCTATATAAACCGGAGGGTTTTAGTCCGAAGGACGAACAATCATACCATAGGCTAGCTTCTAGGGTTTAGCCTCCTTGATCTCGTGGTAGATCCACTCTTGTACTACCCATATCATCAATATCAATCAAGCAGGAGTAGGGTTTTACCTCCATCGAGAGGGCCCGAACCTGGGTAAAAACATCGTGTCCCTTGTCTCCTGTTACCATCCGCCTAGACGCGCAGTTCGGGACCCCCTACCCGAGATCCGCCGGTTTTGACACGGACAGTGGGACTCTCCTTTGCGTGGAAGGCAAGCTTGGCAATTCGGATATGTAGATTTCCTTCTCTGTAACCGACTCTGTGTAACCCTAGCCCCCTCCAGTGTCTATATAAACCAGAGGGTTTAGTCCGTAGGATAACAACAATCATAATCATAGGTTAGCTTCTAGGAATTAGCCTCTATGATCTCGTGGTAGATCAACTCTTGTAATACTCATATCATCAAGATCAATCAAGCAGGAAGTAGGGTATTACCTCCATCGAGAGGGCCGGAACCTGGGTAAACATTGTGTCCCCGCCTCCTATTACCATTAGCCTTAGACGCATAGTTCGGGACCCCCTACCCGAGATCCGCCGGTTTTGACACCGACATTTGTGCTTTCATTGAGATTTCCACTGTGTCATCATGCTAAGTCTTGCTGGTGATGACCCACAAGTATAAGGGATCTATCGTAGTCCTTTCGATAAGTAAGAGTGTCGAACCCAACGAGGAGCAGAAGGAAATGACAAGCGGTTTTCAGTAAGGTTTTCTCCGCTAGCACTGAAATTGTTGGTAACAGATAGTTTTGTGATAAGATAAATTGTAACGGGTAACAAGCAATGAAAGTAAATAAAGTGCAGCAAGGTGGCCCAATCCTTTCTGTATCAAAGGACAAGCCTGGACAATTTCTTATAATGAGAAAAGAGCTCCCGAGGACACATGGGAATTATCGTCAAGCTAGTTTTCATCACGCTCATATGATTCGCGTTCGGTACTTTGATAATTTGATATGTGGGTGGACCGGTGCTTGGGTACTGCCCTTACTTGGACAAGCATCCCACTATGATTAACCCCTATTGCAAGCATCCGCAACTACAAAATAAGTATTAAGGTAAACCTAACCACAACATTAGACATATGGATCCAAATCAGCCCCTTACGAAGCAACGCATAAAGTAGGGTTTAAGCTTCTGTGACTCTAGCAACCCATCATATACTTATTACTTCCCAATGCCTTCCTCTAGGCCCAAATAATGGTGAAGTGTCATGTAGTCAACGTTCACATAACACCACTAGAGGAGAGGCAACATACATCTCATCAAAATATCGAACGAATACCAAATTCACATGACTACTAACAGCAAGACTTCACCCATGTCCTCAGGAACAAACGTAACTACTCACAAAGCATATTCATGTTCATAATCAGAGGAGTATTAATATGCATTAAGGATCTGAACATATGATCTTCCACCAAGTAAACCAATTAGCATCAACTACAAGGAGTAATCAACACTACTAGCAACCCACAGGTACCAATTTGTGGTTTTGATACAAGATTGGATACAAGAGATGAACTAGGGTTTTGAGAGGAGATGGTGCTAGTGAAGATGTTGATGGAGATTGACCCCCTCCCGATGAGAGGATCGTTGGTGATGATGATGGTGATGATTTCCCCCTCCCAGAGGGAAGTTTCCCCGGCAGAACAGCTCCACAGGAGCCCTAGATTGGTTCCGCCAAGGTTCCACCTTGTGGCGGCGGAGTTTCGTCCCGTAAGCTTGCTTTTGATTTTTTCTAGGGTAAAAGCCTTCATATAGCAGAAGATGGGCATCGAAGGTGTAACGCCCTCGATGCGGCTATATCTCCCACGTGTCGAAGCACGACTTAGAGGCATAACCGCATCGAAAGCAATGTCGCAAGTGAGGTAATCTTCGCACAACCCATGTAATACATAAGGGAAAAGAGATACATAGTTGGCTTACAGTCGCCACTTCACACAATACATAAATAAACATCCATCATTCAGTTTACACTCAAGGTCCGACTACGGAACCAAAATAAAAGAAGACTACCCCAAATTCAATACAGATCCCCGATCGTCCCAACTGGACTCCACTACTGATCGTCTGGAAATGAAACATAGTAAAGACCAAGGGCCTCATCAAATTCCCACTTCAGCTCAGTTGCGCCCTCTGCGCTGGTATCGTCGGTACCTGCATCTGTTTTGGTAGAATCTGTGAGTCACGGGGACTCAGCAATCTCACACCCGCGAGATCAAGACTATTTAAGCTTAATGGAAGGGTAGTGTAATGAGGTGGAGCTGCAGCAAGCGACTAGCATATATGGTGGCTACGATCGCAAAAGAGAGCGAGAAGAGAAGCAAGGCACGGTCGTGAAGCTAGTAGCGATCAAGAAGTGATCCTGAAACTGCTTACGTCAAACATAACTCCAACACCGTGTTCACTTCCCGGACTCTGCCGAGAAGGGACCATCACGGTTACACACGCGGTTGATGTATTTTAATTAAGGTCAACTTCGGGTTTTCTACAACCGGACATTAACAAATTCCCATCTGCCTCATAACCGCGGGCACGGCTTTCGAAAGATAATACCCTGCAGGGGTGTCCCAACTTAGCCCATCATAAGCTCTCACGGTCAACGAAGGATAAACCTTCTCCCGGGAAGACCCGATCAGTCTCGGAATCCCGGTTCGCATGCCATTTCGACAATGGTAAAACTAGACCAGCAAAGCCGCCCGATTGTGCCGACAAATTCCGATAGGAGCTGCACATATCTCGTTCTCAGGGCACATCCGGATAAGTCAAGCTACGAGTAAAACCAGGCCTCGAGTTTCCCCGTGGTGGCCCCGCAGCCTGCTCGGTTCGGACCAACACTCGAAGGAGCACTGGCCCGGGGGGGCTAAAATAAAGATGACCCTCGGGCTCGCGAAAACCCAAGGGAAAAAGGGGTGTAGGTGGCAAATGGTAAAACCAAGGTTGGGCCTTGCTGGAGGAGTTTTATTCAAAGCGAACTGTCATGGGGGTCCCATAAATCACCCAACCGCGTAAGGAACGCAAAATCAAGGAACATAACACCGGTATGACGGAAACTAGGGTGGCAAGAGTGGAACAAAACACCAGGCATAAGGCCGAGTCTTCCACCCTTTACCAAGTATATAGATGCATTAATTAAAACAATAGATATTGTGATATCCCAAAGTATCCATGTTCCAACAAGGAACAAACTTCATCTTCACCTGCAACTAGCAACGCTATAAGAGGGGCTGAGCAAAGCGGTAACATAGCCAATCAACGGTTTGCTAGGACATGGATGGTTAGAGGTTTGACATGGCAATATGGGTGGCATGATATAGCAAGTGGTAGGTATCGCAGCATAGGCATAGCAAAAGAGCGAGCATCTAGCAAGCAAAGATAGAAGTGATATCGAAGGTATGGTCATCTTGCCTGCAAGGTTCTCAGAGTTGTCGAAGGCTTGATCCTCGTAGGCGTTCTCAAAAGGTTCCTCGTACACGTACTCGTCTCCCGGCTCTACCCAAATCAAGAACACAAGCAATGGAACAACAATCAAACAAGGAGCAATGCACAAGCAATATGATGCAATACATGACATGCTATGCGAGATGTGATATGCAATGCATATGTGTGCTCCGGAAGGAAAATGATGAACAAGGCATCAACTTGGCAAACCAAGTATGCCGCTGGAAAGATGGGATGATTTCGGTTGAAATTGATATAAAGATCACCGAAATCGGATGCACGGTTTGCAAATGACAAGCAAAACAAGAATGACGCGAATCTGCGTTTAACAGCACGATGCTACTTAGTATGCAACAAGAAACTATGCTACAACACTCCAACATACAAACAAATCATATGGCAGTGATCTACAGGAGATGCTTAACAAAAGAGGAACACTGAGCTACGGCTAAATCACATCATAACAGGCTCAATCAAGCATGGTGAAAGTGCAAAAATATCAGGTTCACAGACTTAGTGAAAATACTAGTATGCCAGAAATTAACATCAGGAAGGCATGTTTAGAGCATTCAAACAACAAGCTACATGAACTTATAATAGCAAAACAAGGCATGACATGAATCTACTCAAAGCATAGATCAAAAGTCCCTTACTGACCATAAACCAAAAAGGACCATAAGAAATGATGGCACCCATGTAAACATAGCAAGTTTCATTACAGATCTCGGACTTAGCAGAAAAACTGGACATGGCAAAAACAGATAACAAGTAGGCATGTTCGTGAGCTCTATGCACTCACTACAGAGCATCTCATGATAAACTAAGCATACACCCATCAAGAAGACATGGCATAGAAGCTATACATGGCAAGAACAATATCATAGCATACACGGATCAACTACAACAACCTCGTGAAAATTAAATCTCATGTAAACAATCTGCCAGGAAACATTTTGAAGCAAAAGTAGAGCACGAAAATGACATGCTAGACTACTCCATAAATGCCAACAAAGGCATGGATGGATAGAGCACATCCATATGTTCAAAACACGCTTACTGATCATGCTCAAAAAGGGCATAGATCTCTCTGTAACAACATGAACACATGGCATAAAAATAACAGCAGGACATGACTTAGTGAAAACACTAAGTTCCTGAAATCAGCAACATTATCATCCCTAGTTTGCATGCTTGTGCTAGTCACCACATAGATCACAAAAATACATGGCATACACCCCTGGAAAGATAGCATGGCATAGATCAAAACATATGTAGGGCTCAAGTTCATAAGGTGCACACATTAATCATGGCAAAAATGACAAAAGTGCAAGTTCTGTTAAGAAACAGAAACTAACATCACATAGCCCTCTTCCAACAGCATTTCGGGCATCAAGATGAGCTCAAATGAAAATGGTGCAATGAGATGAAATGATCTACTCTTCGAGACGAACAATTTGATATATTATACGCACGAAATGGAGCTATGGATGCAGAGATGTGATGCGATGAAAATGCAACAAAATATCACAGAAAAAGACAGTGGAATTCGGGGAGAAGAAAGTCAACCGCTAGGTTCGTCGGCACGCGAACCGAGATGGCGGCGGATATCGCCGGAGTTGCTCCGGAGCTCGCCGGAGGAGGCTGGGGTGGCGGATCCGGCCGCGGGAGAGGTCGGCGGCGTCGATCCCGGGCGGAGGAGGCCGGGCCGCGGGCGGCGGCGGCCTG